>NC_085876.1:28674578-28774578 GCF_034702125.1 Engraulis encrasicolus | reverse complement strand
CCAAGCCAATGCAACACAGAACTTGCCCAGCGGCCATAGGGTTTAGGCTTTGGGCCATGTCAACTAGCCAGGCCGTGCCCTCCAAGTGACGTAACACCTTCAGCGTTGCTACTAGTCAGGTCAAGAGCAATGCAAGCCTACTTTCTGAGCTCCCAAAAAATCGGGAACTCCTCCCACTTTGTCGGGAAGCATTAGCAAACCAAGGGAGGCTTGTCAACCATGCCATGTGGGAAATGTTAATTGTTATGCTCTTGGTCAGACCAATTCTCGAAGAGATTTGAAAGTCGATGATAATCAGGCTAATGTCAACAGCCTATTGGTACCTCATCTCGATGAAGCAGCCCATCTCGATAGAACACCAGTGTTGTGCCAATATGAGCAACCCATCAAGGTCAGCTACTACACCATCACAGCACAGTAGCTACACAGCACCCCAATGTGTTAGTTTTTGGATTTGGGCATTGTTAATAGTCTATTGGTAGCTCATGTTGATGAAGCAGCTCATCTCGACAGAACACCAGTGTCGCGTCAGTATGAGTCAGCCATCGAGGTGAGCACACTAGCTGCACAGCACCCCTCGGGGTTAGCGTTTGAATTTAGCTCATCTTGACAAAGGAGTCCACCTCGATGGTAATCGTGGATCCGGAGCCATTTGGCAAGGGCCCGAGCACCGCCGCTGCAGCTGACACCACCACCACCACCACCACTACCACCGCCGTCGCTGCTGCCGCCGACTCGTGGGGAGAAACAGGAGCTCCACTCCCCCGATCTCGAGGCCCAAACACTGGTGTTACCCTGATTTATAGGCACTGGAGTTTTTATGATATGAAACGTGTCAAATTTAGGTCAAAAACTCATGGAGAAGGTGAATGGGAATTCAGAAGTATATCACCCGTTACACAGTGCACGGCGCGGTCTCCCCATCAGGCCTGCTCAACTTTTTTTTGGTTGGAAATTCATTTTTCCAAGAACAGACAAGCACACAGAAAAATAAATAAAATCGTAATAATGGGATAGAATGGAAGGAGAAACAAAAAGAAAGGAAATTGTGCTCAGAGGGAGCGTTTAAAAACAAACTAGATGGAACTCCTGGACTGGTGGACTGGTCTGGTGGAGTATTTTTGGGTCAACATTATTGTAACCATCATCATTTTCTTCATACCACCTCCATCATCTTCCATCACCATTATTATCATCATAGTCATCATCATCTTGTACATTGTTACTATACTATATCCTTGCCATGGATATCATCATATAATATTAGATTATCATAACCGGAGATGGCAGAGATGGAGATGGCATTTTTTCAGATGAGCGCAGCCAGCTTCTAGTCCAGTCGTGATCCCCATAGGCCCCTATACTGAACCCAGAAATGTTGAGTACCCTAAAGTTTTATTGCAGAAATGTCATCTATAGGTCAAATGAAGGAGATTTAGCTTGGTTGCCCAAAGTTGCACTTTGGGCAATTTGCATAATTAGCATAAATATATCGTTAAGGTAAGACTACTATAGGTGAATAGGCAAAAAAACTTAAATCATAGATATCACCTTGAAACTTTCTCAGTTCATTACTGATGATGAGAGAAGAAAAAAATGTATTGGATGTTTTTTGTATTTTGATGTTAAGATATGCAAATGAGGGCATGAGTCATCAATTTAGCACTTAATTTAGCATACACACAGAAATCAGCTTTGCATGGTAAAACAGACACCAAATTATTTTTCTGTGGGTAAAATATGTTGTAATATCAAGGTGAGTTAGTGAAAAGCTTTTGAGGACCCCTGGGTCAAAGAGGCAGTTTTGACATGTACCGTAGATGGATGAATTAGGTGTTTCATGCTAAACAGCCGCAGCTTACTCTATGCATAATCTATCAATCGTGATAACATGAATCAATAATTTGCATCCCTCACCACACCATTTAAAAAGTTTTGGGGGGACCTTATCTTACTACACAACAAAAATAAACCATTCACAGTTCATAAGGATGATTACCAAGAAGATAATGAGGCTGAAGAGTGTCTCAAAACAGAATATGGAGATGGTGAAGGCTATGTGGTTCTAAATGTGTTTACATGTGTGCGCTTGCTTACACAATGGTATACAATAATTAATGGATTGGCTCTCAATAATTCATACCAAACGTGTTCTATCAGGCTCAGGTTAGGACTCTGTGCTCTGTACCAGTCAAGTTTATCCACACCCACCATACTCTGTCATTCAGGTCTGTGTGCACCAATGCATAAACAAGGTACAAGGTACATAGTCATGTTGTAAGAGGAAGGGGCCTTCTCCAAACTGTTCCTAAGGTTGGGAGCATGGCATTGTTCAAAATGTCTTGGTATCCTGAAGCATTCAAACTCAAGTCAAGTCAAGTCAAGTAGGTTTTATTGTCAATTTCTTTACATGCACTGGTCATATAAAAAACAAAGGAAAAAAATTGAAATTACATTTCTTGCTTTCCCATACAGACATAGACTAATCTAGGTAAGGACATAGACAGTATAGACATAGACAGTACTTATACATGGACTTAAGACAGTATGGACATAGACAGTGCTCATACAGACATTTAAAATGCAAGACTGGACTGGACATTCAAAGTTAATCTCACCAGAACAAAGGGGCCAACGCCAACTCCAAAACACATCATAATTTGTCATGCACCAAATGTCACTTGTATGTGACTTGGCACAATGCAGTACAAAACTGACCCTTCTCCTGGCATCCTCCAAAACCCAGACTTGTCCATCAGATTGCCAGATGGAAAAGCCTGTGTATCACTCCAAAGAACCCCAGAAGTCTCCAACAATCTAGAGTCCAGTGGCAGTGTGCTTTACACCATTGCATCTGGGGCTTCGCTTAGCACTTGATGCATGACTTGGGTGTAGCTTTTTGGCCATGGAAACCCATTCCATGAAGCACTCTGCACACTGTATTTGGGCTAATCTGAAGGTCACATGAAGTTTGGGGCTCTGTAGCAATCAACTCTATTCGATGACATCTTTGCATTATGTCCTTCTCCGTCAGTTTATGTGGCCTACCACTTCAGTATGGTTGAGCTGTTGTTCCCAGTGTCCATTTTCTTATAATAAAGCTGATAGTTGTTGGAATATGCATACATGATATTTAAGGCCTTAAAGCCCTTCCTCAGACCAGTAAAATTACTCTTGTATAGTTATTTTGTGTTTGTATACACAAGCATGCTGTAAATAGTTATTCTACACTGCATATCTTCATGCTGTATACAAACTATGCAGTAGGCTATGTACACCGTATATAATATTGTATGGGGCAATTCCTTAATCTATCCAGGTCAAAACATCTTCTTGACCAGGTTTTTTTTTTTTTTTTTTTTTTTTTTTATTTTTTTTTTTTTTATTTTTTTTTTTTTTTTTCTTTTTTTTTCATTTTTTTTTTTTTTTTTTATTATATTTTTTTTTTTTTTTTTTTTTTATTTTTCTTTCGTTTTTTTTTTGTTTTTGTTATTTTTTTTTTTTTTTTTTTTTTGTTATTTTTTTTTTTTTTTTTTTTTTTTTTTTTTTTTTTTTTTTTTTTTTTTTTTTCAATGTTTTTTTTTACTTCTTTTTTTTTTTTTTTTTTTTTTTTTTCCCTCAAGGTGTCCACTAACTCACCCTGAAATATACATATTTAACCCACAGAAAAATTATTTTTAGTCTGGTTTTAACCATGCAAAGCTGATTCGTGTGTATGCAAAATAATCATAATTGGATAAATTCATGCCCTCATTTGCAATACTTAACATCAAAATACAAAAAACATCCATACATTTTTTTTCTCTCTCATCATAAATAATGAACTGAGAAAGTTTCAAGTGTTATCTATGATTTAAGTTTTTTTGCCTACTCACCTGTAGTAGTCTTATCTAAACGATATATTTATGCAAATTATGCAAATTGCCCAAAGTGCAACTTTGGGCAACCAAGCTAAATCTCCTTCATTTGGCCTATAGATGACATTTCTGTAATAAAACTTTAGGGTACTCAACATTTCTGGCTTCATGAAATCACGACTAGACTATTCTGGATTAGTTGAGTTTCAATTTAAAACTTCTTTTTTTTTATTTCATTTTTTTTGTCTTTTTTTTAATTTTCAGTTTATGATAGGACAGTGAAGGTGGTGACAGGAAGCGATTGGGGAGAGAGAGAGACGGGGAAGGGCCGGGAATTGAACCCAGGTCAGCCGCATGGTAGACGAGTGCCCAACCGTTTGGCCAAGGCAGGGTCAAGTTTCAATTTAACTTCTATTCTTCTTCATTATTGTCGTATACGTAATATTCATGGTTATATATCCATGGTATTCCGTTCATCATAATTGTTTGACTTGATTTCCAGGTAGGATCCACCTCCCTGTGTTTTTAAGAAAGGTTGATTTGGGGCAGCTTCTGAGATGGTCTTGCTTGTGGAATCTTTTTCAGGGCTCTAAATTAACTTTTTTCATCAACAGCCAAAATGGCTAGTAGATGCTACTTTTACAAGCCAAACATACGCTCACTAATGGGTCAAAGTGGCTAGTAAGTTGGTCTTTTCTAGCCTCGCGCGCCATCCTACGTACTTCCGCCAAGACACTTGGCTCCGCACTACGTCTGGTACCTGTCTTCTGTGGAGCGATGTTGACCGGTAGGATTTTCGCCAGTGTTCTGACAAACGGTTCTAAATTGTAATTTTATCCTACGGTAGGATGTTCTTTCAGACATGTCATTTAAACGGTCCTACATCGCCATAGATAGATGTCAGACATGTTTGTTCAACAACTTATAAGTTAAATCCTGATTTTTCCGAAAATGTCCTTCCTGCTTCCTGCAATCACGTCAGATCAAAGAAAGTCCAGACCAGGAATAGGAAATGGAAATGGTAGTATTATGGGATGGTCAGGACCAAATGGAAATGGTAGTATTATGGGATGGCCAGGACCAGGCTAGGTCTTTTCTACCAGCCAAACTGAAATTTCACCAGCATTTGGCCGATTGGCTGGTGTTAATTTAGAGCTCTCCTCATATCATATCATTTAGCTTCAAGTTTTCTGCTGTCCACCACCTTGTGGTTTTTTGTCAGCTTCTGGGTTTGGTGTTGCCTGCTGGGTCTCTATTTATCTTTTCTATGTAAATATTTGGGAGAGTTCCTCTGGGGGAGCAAATTGGGTCACTGCTCTGGGGACCGCCCGTGATCCCTGGTGTAGGGAGGCCGGCCAGGCAAGCAGGCAGGCAGGGCACAGCCTGTGGAACCACTAACCATGCCAGAGCACCACACTGTATTTTTAGCTGCTCATCTGTGTGTGTGTGTGTATGAGTGTGTGTGTGTTTGTGTGTGTGTGTGTGTGTGTGTATGAGTGTGTGTGTGTTTGTGTAATAGTAGTAGCAGTAGTAGTAGTGTGTGTGTGTATGTGTGTGTTTGTGGTGTATGTGTATGGGTGTGGGTGTGCTTGTGTGCACAGAGTAGGAGTGTGTGTGTGTTTATATGTGTGTGTGTGTGCGTATATATATGTGTGTCTGTGTGTGTGTGTGTGTGTGTGTGTGTGTGTGCGTATATGTGTGTGTGTGTGTGTGTGTGTGTGTGTGTGTGCACGAAGTAGGAGTGTGTGTGTGTGTGTGCAGTAGTAGTGTGTGTCAGAGCGTGGTGGTTATGGTTGACCTCCAGCTGACTTCTCCACCTCTGAGGTTTGGCAGTGTTCGTCCCTGACCTTTGATGAGCGGTTTTTGAGCAAGCGAGGGTTGTTTCCTATCAAGTGAAATCAGAGCTATCTTGGTGATTCAACCACCCCCTCATTGCCCCCGCCACTCACTCCGCCACCCACCTTCCTCCCCGTTTCCTTGTTAGGCCAGAGATTTTGGAGGAAAGCAAATAGCCCCCCCTGTTTCCTTGTTAGTCCAGCGATTTGGGGAGGGAAAGCAATGGCTGTATTTATGTAGGTAAAGGTGCAAGTTAACACTTCCTCTCCTCTCCTTTTCCTCTCCTCTCCTCTTTCTTTCTTTCCAGGTAATTTGTTGTTCTTCCTGGTTTGCGCTGCGCTGTCCTGCCTGGCCTGCCTGCCTGCCGCACAGCGCAGCGAGCAGGAGGTTGTTTGCAGTGGCGTGTGTCCATCTGGTTTCCGACGACGGCCTCCTGGTTAATTCTCTTACCACCTGTTCAGGCTCACTCTCTCTCTCACAAACACATTCACAAATACACACACTTTTCTCATCTCTCTTTCTCACTTCCTTTCTCTCTCTCTCTCTGTCTCTCTCACACACACGTTCACAAATACACACACTTTTCTCATCTCTCTTTCTCACTTCCTTTCTCTCTCGCTCTCTTATTTTCCTCTCCCCCTCTCTCTCTCTCTCTCTCCTCCTCTCTCACACACATACACACACTTCTCTTTCTCACTTCCTTTCTCTCCCTCTTCCGCCACCTCTCTCATTTGTCCTCTTTCTGTCTCTCTCTGTCTTTCTCTCTCTCTCTCTCTGTCTGTCTGTCTCTCTCTCTATCTCTCTCTCTCTTTCACACACACACACACACACACACACACACACACACACACACACACACACACACACACACACACACACACACACACACACACACACACACACACACACACACTCACTTTCCCTCTTCCCTCTCATCCTGTCATGCTCATTTTCCCCCATCTCTCTCTCTCTCTCTCTCTCTCTCTCTCTCTCATTCTCTTCCTTCAGCTTGCTCTCTCTCTCTCTCTCTCTCTCTCTCTCTCTCTCTCTCTCTCTCTCTCTCTCTGTTCCATCCTCTGCAGTAAAGACCTTAATGAAAACCAAGGTTCTCTAGCCGTCCGAAATTGCCAGTGACTCAGTAGTGGACGTGTCAGAAGAGTTCTTACCGCGCGCTGCAGCTGCGTGCAAATTGGTTCGGGCTTAATGGTTGACATTTGCAAGACCTTGTCGTCTTCCCACTAAAATGTCAGCTTCAAAGTTTTGTATATAGCCTATATAAATATATAATTTCTCTCCCCTTACAAAACGCAGCAGCTTTATTTTTAGATATAGTAGCCCTAATAATATGTCAATTCGATCAGTCTGACAAGGGCATGGCATTATTTTGAATGTTGATTTAAGTGCTCTCTTCGTCATCCAAAACATTATATCAGTCAGTTTCATTAGCTACCACCTGCTGGAAGATTTGTGTGCAAACGCAAGTCCGTGCTTTGGGGCTTTTGGGCTTGTCAGTGTATAGTGTCAGGGCCGGTTCTAGTCAATTTGGTGCCCTAGGCGAGCACCCCTGTTTGCTTTTGGTGGAATTAGAAATTGGCATGTGTAAACATAGTGCCGTCAATCTGATCGAGCACAGTTGATCTACTAACTACATATGTAATCATTAATAATTAATAATAATTGTCAATATAAAACTTAATGCTTTATTTCGCTTAATGTTTTCATTCTGTGGGACTTGGCGCCCCCAAGACATTTGGTGCCCTAGGCAACCGCCTGGTCTGCCTATGTGCCGGCCCTGAGTCTAATATGAAAAAGCTTTCCCTACTTTTACAGCCAACACATTTGAAAAGGTGGAGACCATAACAATTCTCAGTATTTTTTTTTCTTTCTTTCTTTCTGGCAGCCATCAATGGTATGGTCTGATGACAACCTTCTACTCTCTGGCACGGTTTGACTAACTGACCACCCACCTGACCATCAGCCAACAAATCAACTGGTCCTTGCCAAGACAGTGTGATTGCACGTGTCTTGGGAAGGACTTTCGAAACGCCTACTTGAGTTTATATATATTTTTTTAAAGTTGCTGTTTTGGAATGACTTGCTGATTTCTTTTCTAATAAAAGCAGTGCTCAGCCAAAATGGATGACCGTCAAAGATTCCATGGTAGCACCTCTGAGGTCTCCAGCTAGAGCACCTTGTCTTGGGGGCAGAGGTCAACAAAAGTTTAGGATTCAGTCTGTGAGTCTTGATGCTGTTGAGAGGTTGTAGCTCTAGAGAGTTGGAGAGAGAGAGAGAGAGAGAGAGAGAGAGAGAGAGAGAGAGAGAGAGAGAGAGAGAGAGAGAGAGAGAGAGAGAGAGAGAGAGAGAGAGAGAGAGAAAGTATATGGTCCATCACCTATGATAGTCAGAACTAAACCCACCTCAAGCCCGGGAGTCCTCATGTGAGCGAGTCGAAGATATCACTTCACATCATTAAAGTTTCCCTCAATTGTTTTTCTTTCGATTGGTAGTTGTTGGAGCATCCAGACAACCCGAGGTGAGCTTGCGTGTGTATGCTGCTGCACACCTCAAGTCATAGTCCGATCATAGAGTGAGACGCCCTATTCTCCTCCTTTCATCGCACACTGCCATCAGCCTGAGACCTTTGGATGAGGTGGTGGAATTTGCTTTACTTGAGCGGGAGACAGAGAGACGGAGGGAAAAGAAGAAGTAAGTATTTCCTCCCTATTGTCCAGTCTGTACAGGCCACTGCCCTGCCCTGCCCTGCCCTGCCTTGGCGGCTTCAGTGGTGAGACCTGGTGTTCTGTCGAGATGGGTTACCGCTTCGTCGAGATGATCTATAGGCTGTTAACAAAGCCCAAGTGCTGCTGAAGTGTGTTGTAATAATGGCTTAGTACAGTGCTTCTCAGCCTTTTTTGAGCAGACGCCCCCTTGGCCTCATCACAAGCCTCCCAACGCCCCCTTGACCTTATCATAAGCCTGACAACGCCCTCCTTAATATTAAAAATTCAAACGGACTAATGCTCCCCAATGGTCCTATCAGTTGTACCCTTCTCAACGCCCTCCTAGAGCCCCCCAACGTCCCCTTTGAGAAACACTAGCTCAGTAACTCAGCTCAACGGGTAGGTCATATCGACAGGACACCAGATCTGGATCATATACGTAGACTCTGGAAGAGAGAGAGAGAGAGAGAGAGAGAGAGAGAGAGAGAGAGAGAGAGAGAGAGAGAGAGAGAGAGAGAGAGAGAGAGAGAGAGAGAGAGAGCGAGAGAGAGAGAACGCTGCGGCCTCTTCACTTCACTCCATTTCCTCTCGGGGAGCTAAAGAGTAATGTGGTTTGACGACGGGCCGGGGATGTGATGTGATGTGTGTTAAAAATCTGCCTGTCTTCCTTCCTTTTCACTTTCTCACTTTTTCTCTCCGCTGAGATGTTTGGAGCGTAACTCAGAGAGAGAGAAAGACAGAGGGAGAGAAACAGAGACAGAGAAAAAAGAGAAGTGGGGAAAGAGAAAGAGAGGGGGGTGTAGAGAGAAAGAATGATAGAAGAGAGAGATATGAAGAGAGAGAGAGAGAGAGAGAGAGAGAGAGAGAGAGAGAGAGAGAGAGAGAGAGAGAGAGAGAGAGAGAGACTCGCCGAATGTCTCACCGAATGTGAGCGGATGGCCAAGGTAAGCAGCCCCATCTCTCATCCACAGGAAGAGCCCTAATTGCAGCTGGAGTGAGAGAGGTGGAGGTGGAGGTGGAAGCTGTGCGACGTGGGACTGAAGCTGGGAACGCTGCCTACACCTTCCCTCCCTCCCTCCTTAACATCCATGCTGCCTCTCCGGTGAGCATGAGCACGGCTTGGTCTGCTTACTGGCCTGATAGACGCCCAAAGGTAAATTCTCAATCACTTAAATCATGAAATCACACACACACACACACACACACACACACACACACACACACACACACACACACACACACCAGAGGGACTGTGGCCTGCTGCCACCCACCCCCACCTTCAACCGCCTCTGTGCAGCTGTTCGATAATTGGGAGGTGTAGGCTGGCTGGTTACGGTTCTTATTCTTCCAGACCACTTTTTATTCAAATGAAATAATCAAAACAGAATACTTGCGCCAGCCACCGCCCGTTGAAACATCTCGACACAGGTAAATGTGGCTGTGCTCTCTCTGATCACGGAAAATGTGATCCCGCGGGACCTCCACGGCTTTATTCGAGGGCTCCAAGATTAAGTATACCTGTCAGTTTCCCGTTTAAAGTGCTCCAACGTGGACGCTGACCGCCGTGCACTAACACAAATTGCCATTTGCGCCCCCGCGTCTAGGCCAAGGAAAATAGCGAGGCAGGGAGAGTGATGGCATGCCGCGAAACTCCTACCCTCACCTTCTACCGCCCACACATCCCTTTTAGTACGCAGAGAGTAACAGCTTCACCACAAACCACCGCTCCATGTTTCCTTATCACGCAAAAAGGCTGGTTGGAGTGGCACATGGGTTGTTTTTACTGTGATATTCCGTGACCACACACGGAAGCTCTGCCTTATACATCATATAGATTTGAGATCTAATGGGGAAATTTAAGATGTCCTGGAAGACTTGCAGCTGTAATTAAATCTAATAACCACCATATATCACAGCCCAGCAATTTCCTCTCCGTACAAATGACCTGCATCATGACATTGCAGACCAAGACCTTTTCAGCCACTGTCCAGTAGGAGGTGACAAAGCACGAGTTCACAACTAATATTTATTTTTTTAAAGTCTTGTCAGTGATTAATTATTAATTCGCGCAGTCTACGTTTATTTTGTCGGTGGGTAACATATGCGTAATTAACATGTCTAATGACCTATCCGTAAGACGCAGTGCGCCAAAAAATCTCTTTCATGTTAAAAAAAAGTCCACGTTCAACATTCTATCATATCATGTCAGGTTCTGAATGTATGTAGAACTAGAATAATCAACGTCATGATCTCACTGTTCTACAACAAACGATGTCGAATGCTGTAGTCGTTTGTTCAATTCTCTGGAGTAGACTAGGCTCCGTCTCCATTATTGATGAGTGAAAAATGACGGTAAAAAAAATAAATAAAGTGGGAAGAATGGCAATTACTTTACCAGTATGAGCGAAAGTATGTAGAGACATGAAGAGTGCAAAGGTGAGGGAGATAAAAACGTCCTTGCAAGAGAAGGCGCACGAGTGCAGGGAAAATGGGTACCTCCTCTCATCCAAGAGAATCGGAACAGGCGCGTTCTCCAAAGTTTACATGGGATATGCAACTCCAGGCAAAATCTGCCAAAACCAGAAATTGGCCAACGATCTGATGAACAAAAAACACAACATGGTAAAACACAATTTCATATTTGAGACAAACTTGTAGATCGAATACGTGTTTTCCTTTCATCTTAAAAGGAAAACAACGTGTACATCCACCTGATTGAAGATAAACAAATAGCTATGGCGTTTTGAATGCAATCTGACAAAACTGTGGGTTCTTATAATTGTAATAATGATTCATCTTATCCATGCAGTATGTATGATGTACAGTAGGCTAGACTTGTTTCATATCCATTTGTGCATGTCCTGTCTGCTTCTTTTCTCTCTCTGATGGTCTGTATGGTCTGTAAGAACAATTAATGAGTGAATGTACAACACCAATCAATCAATACATCAATGTCATTTTTTAAAATTGTGCAGGTTGCTATCAAGGTCATCTCTCTCCACCATGCTCCACCTGAGTACTCAAAGAAGTTTCTGCACAGGGAGATCCATGCCCTGAATGCCACATACAAGCACCCAAGTGTGGTAAGATTGACCACACACTCCCACTCCCCCAAAAAGGGGGTTGTCCTCCCCCAGCACCCCCCACCCACCACACCACACCACACAGACTGACCGTTGACCTCGCTCTTACCCCTCCCACCTCTTAATATTTTTTTTGTAGCCTATGTGGCGACCCCATGACAATCCCTTCTCCTCAGGCCAGAATAGGTCTTATGACACTGACTACAGTATGATGTTGGGCCTGAGTCCTTAACAGAAGTCAGTCTACTTAACGGAGGGGATTTCACTTAATTTCTGGTGTACCTGTCTGATGATTTTCAGTGCAACATCAGAATGAAATGTTTTGGTTGGAAATTGACAGATTAAGAACATTTGGAGTCTTTTCCAAATGATTGTTATTTTTTTACATCAGCAACTCTCTACATCGGACTCCATGAAAACTGAATGGCGCCTGCCCCAGCTGGGTGTCATGTTTTGTACTGCTATGTGAAATCTCTGTTAGTCTGCGCTCTACCGTGACACCACCAGAGACTTAAAGTAGTAGCAGCGGCTGACTCGTGTCCTTGTGCGAGCCAGCTGTCATAGCTGGACTTGGACTGGGATGAAGCGCCGTCCAGCCGTCCCGCCAGCCAGCCAGCCGTCTGTCCAGTCAGCCATTTCAGCAAGCCAAGCTTGGGGAGAGACCCACTTAGACTTACGGCAGCTGCTCCCTGAACTTCATCATCCTCCCCATCGAACAATACACAGTACAGTACCCCGACTTTAGGAAACAGTAGCGATTTCATTTGCACACCACTGGGCCCTGTCTGCTCCCTCTCTCCCTCTCTCTCTCTCTCCACTTCACACATATACACATTCTCTCTTCTCCTTCATTGATCCAGCTGTGTGACATGTTCCTCTTGTCCTCTTTTCCTCTCTTCTCCTCCACACAGATCCAGCTGTGTGACATGTTCCTTTCCTCCACACTCCTCTCCTTTTTCTCCTCTCCTCTCCTCCACACAAACCCAGGACCAGCTGAATGACATTTTCCTCTCCTCTGCTCTCCTCCAGATCGAGTTATGTATGACATGTTACTCTCCTCTGTCCACTCTCTTTACTTTTACTATAATCTCCTCTGTCCTATCTCTTACCCTTTACTCTCCTCACCTTTCCTCTCTCTTCCTCTTTCCTCTTCTCCACACAGATCCAGTTGTTGACATGACATGTTCCTCTCTCTCCACATAGCTCCAGCTGTATTACATATTCCTCTCCTTTCCTCCCCTCCCCTCCCCTTCCCTCTCCTCTCCTCTACACACAGCAACAGTTGTATACCATGTTCCTCTCCTCACCTCCCCCTTCCTTTTTTCCTCTCCTCTCCTCTCCTCTCCTCTCCACACAGCTCCAGTTGTATACCATGTTCCTCTCCTCTCTCCTCACCCCCACCCTTCCTTTTCTCCTCTCCTCTCCTCTCCTCTCAGCTCCTGTTGTATACCATGTTCCTCTCCTCTCTCCTCACCCCCACCCTTCCTTTTCTCCTCTGCTCTCCTCTCCTCTCCTCTGCTCTCCTCTCCTCTCCTCTCCTCTCCTCTCCTCTGCTCTCCTCTGCTCTCCTCTCCTCTCCTCTGCTCTCCTCTCCTCTCCTCTCCTCTCAGATCCAGCTCTATGACATGTTCCACACTCTGAAGCGTGTGTACCTGGTGCTGGAGCTGGCTCTGCGCGGGGACCTGTTGGAGCACATCAACGCCGTGTCGCAGAACAAGGGCACGCTGGGGCTGAGCGAGGACGAGGCCCGCCGCATCTTCAGGCAGATGGTCAGCGCCGTCAAGCACTGCCATGCCAACCACATAGTGCACAGGTACAGTATACTCACCTGCCATGCCAAACCACATAGTACACATTACATTACATTACATTGCATTTGGCAGACGCTTTATAACCAAAGCGACTTACAAACTAGGATATAATCATAGCCAACATTACTAGCGTATACAAAGTGCACAGGAACAACAGTGTTGATGCAAAAAAGGGTTAGTTAGGTTTTTTTGTAAAGCTAGCAGAGTACAATACTTACCTGCCACGCCAACCACATAGTGCACAGGTAAACTCAACTAACACGCACTGCCACGCCAAACCACATAGTGAACAGGTACACTCAACTAACACGCACTGCCACGCCAAACCACATAGTGAACAGGTACACTCAACTAATACGCACTGCCATGCCAACCACATAGTGCACAAATATTATATACTCACCTGCCATGCCAACCACATAGTGCACAGGTACAATACTCACCTGCTATGCCAACCACATAGTGCACAGGTACACTCAACTAACAAGCACCATAGCACCACATAGTGCACATGTAAACCACTCACCACACCAACCATACAGTGCTCAGGTATAGAGAACTAACAAGCACTACCATGTCAAAAACACAGTGCACAGGCACAGTACGTATACTCACCTGCCTCATCATGCACAAGTATACTGCACTAACAACGCACACAGGAACACCAAACTAACCCACGCTAATCACATAGTGCACAGGTACACTGAACTAACAAACACTTCCATGCCACCACATAGTGCACACGCACACTGAACTAACAAGCACTGCCACATAGTGCACAAGTACTCTGCACTAACAACGCACACTGGTACACCAAACTAAGCAATGCCACAACAAACACATTGTGCACAGGTACACTCAACTAACATTTCACACAGGGACACGGAAGTAACAAGTCAAAATGGTATACTGAACTAACATCTCATACAGGCACACTCAGGGGAGGGCCCGTAGAAATGTTATTGCCATGCTATTACCACATTATTGATATAATAACATTGTAATAACATTTTAATTAGCATGTAACAAACAGCTCACACATATACACAAGGCTACTGGTGGTTGACTGCTGAAGCTTACCACACCTTGGCTCAGCCCGGGGCCTTTTCAACCTGTTTGGTTCGTTAGGGTTGGCAATAGCAATAGTATTTGTATTTCACATTGTCATACACAGCCGTCATTCAAAGTCCTTGAGGAAGAGAGAGAAGAAGGAGAAAGACCATATAGGCTAGTATTATCTAAAGAAATGTGGATAAATGGTATAGATTACAGCACATCCCTACAAGTTAATCAAAGGCAGATGAAAATAAAGCTTTTTTTCTTTCTTTATTTTTTAAAGCAAGCTATGGTTGGAGCTGTTTGTTTATACTGCAGGTGCAAGTTTTGGTGATAGGACAGGCAATGTCTTCAGGAATATTTTGTAAAAAAACAAAAAAAACAAAACAAAACTAATCTACTTTTGCTCTACAGGGATTTGAAATGTGAAAATATCCTTTTGGATGAGGGAGGCTATGTGAAACTGACAGGTAAAAAAATAAAATAATTAATTAAACAAATGCTGCTGAAATGTACAGTATGGTTGCTTTTGTTTTTTGGCATATCCCCTACATCAAAGACATGAGATGGACAGAGAAACACAATAGCAAAGCACATATAGACAGATAGCCATGGGTACACAGACAGTGAATGATGTGAGCTATAGTGACAACTGTTAACTTACAACAATCAGAGTCTGAATTATGTTCAACTATGTAAATAGTGCTTTGGGATCTCGTGTCTCCTACAAAACTACGATATTATTCAGTTTTGTCTCTCAGCAGATAGCTTTGCGAACATGTAGTGCTTGGTCTTGGGTTTGGGATCACCGTATCCTCTGTAACTCGAGCCACAATATCAATATTCTATGTTGTCTTTTGGCAGACTTCGGCTTCATGGTCTTGCTTTCATATCACTGTCGCCCCTGTAATTCAAACTCCGATAACAGCCTTCATTCTGTTTTTTTTTTGTCTCTTTCTTGGCAGATTTGGAATTTTGTGGTCTTGCTTTTGTAATCTCCGTAATTCGAGCTGTGATAACGACCTTCAAATGTTGTCTCTTGGCAGACTTTGGCTTTGCGAACAGCTACAGGGACAAGAATGCCTTGATGAGCACCTTCTGTGGCTCCGTGGCCTACACCGCTCCCGAGATCCTCCTCTCCCACAAGTACAACGGAGAGATGGCCGACCTCTGGAGCCTGTGAGAACCGAGCAGAGCAGCTCTCTCTCTCTCCCTATCTCTCTCTTTCCCTAGCTATCTCTCTCCGTCTTTCTCTCTCTCTCTCCCTCCCTATCTCTCTCTCTCTTTCCCTATCTCTCTCCGTCCTTCTCTCTCTCTCTCTGACAGTCACTTAGTGTTTGAACGCGAAGCCCTTTCCATTCAGTTTCGATAAATTCAGACAATTTTCCAACATCTGGACTGAGTTTGGCTAAGTGACCTTAGATACAGAGTAATCTGAGGGGGGCGAGAGGGAATTTAAAATGATCAGTGAAGTGGAGTGTCTAGATGTAGAACTAGGGGAGGGTTCGAAAATGAATGCGTGTTGAATTATCACTATGGTAAAACTTCTAAATGCAAATTATATAATAGCAGAACAAGCAGTGACCTTGGTGACAACAAGTCCATTGCGTCATTCCCCT
This sequence comes from Engraulis encrasicolus, assembly GCF_034702125.1. Taxonomy (NCBI): domain Eukaryota; kingdom Metazoa; phylum Chordata; class Actinopteri; order Clupeiformes; family Engraulidae; genus Engraulis; species Engraulis encrasicolus. Next base: position 28,758,596 of record NC_085876.1, on the reverse strand, counting down.
TTGCATCAATCAGGTCTCTGATTAACAAAGCCCAAGGATGAAGGGAAATACTGTGCATATTGGGTATTGTTGCTACACCATGCTGTCACACAGTTTTCTTGGCTGACAGCGGTGTAACACATGCATTTTCTGAATGGAAAACCAGGAACGCATGATTAATCACGGAAATCATGTATATCAGTTTAGTTACCAATTTTTGACGTAGTCTACTTGAGGGTGTCACATTTTGAGAATGACACAACACGTCAGGAACATTAATACCTTAGTACAGAGCCTATGTTATAACCTTACTGACACAAAAATTGTAATGGCAATGTCTTAATATGTTACCAAAGGCTCTCTGTAATGTCATAGCTATGTTGTTATGATGTAGTTGAGCATTTTCAGCAAATAGTGAATAGGCCCGCCGGCGACCCCATCTGCAGCTAGCCCACGTGACATTAAATGTTGCCATACTTTTGTTTCTTCCTTCAGAGGTGTGATTCTGTATGCCATGGTGACAGGGAAGCTGCCGTACGGAGAGAAGCACCCCAGGAAACTGGTCCAGCTGCTGAGGAAGGAGTTGCCCTTCCACACCCCAGTCACCTCAGGTAGGCTACCACACCAGACATAATACACACATCAGCACACAGTCAGCACAGAGAGGGAAGCTGACAGGAGTGGACAAAGGGGTCAGATGGGGGCCATAATTGGGTCCTCACCATTACATTGTATGGTTGTATGGCTGAGGAGGCCCTTCAGATGACTTATTAGCGGCCCTGACCACAGATAATAACTCACAGACATAATGAAACTCACTCATACCTCTACTCAGCTCTACACATTCCCAGTCACCGCCTATGAGTCATCAATATGTGAGGACTAAGGTATACTTATGACCAGGCCTCAAAAGATGATGCCAAAGGTTAGACCTAAACTTTTTCGCTAAACTTAAGCGTCACTGAAACATGCTTGTGAAACATGCTTGTGAAACAGCAGCCCTTTGCATCACTAGGCGACACAGACAGGGCTCTAAATTAACACCTGTCAACTGTCCAAATGCTGGTGAAATTTCTGTTTGGCTGGTAGAAAATAAAGCTTACTAGCCACTTTGACTCATGGTGAGTGTGTGTTTGGTTAGTAAGCTGAACATCTACTATGTATATTGGCTGGTGATGGAAAAAAAAAGTTAATTTAGAGCCCTGGACGCAAAGGGGGGTACAGAGTTGGGTTTGAGACTGTGCGAATCCTCACTGACATTCCCATCAATGTGTTTATCCCCATCACTTTTGTGGGTGAAATTGTCGGCCGCCCCCAAAATAAAATATTTTTTGGGAGCTATCCCTTATCAGTCTGTTTGTGGGCCCCAGTGTAGTTCTGGACCCCTGAGTAATGCTGATTTAGGCCTACAGTACACTCTAATGTAGCGTACATCTTTGCAAAAAAGCCAGTGACCTCGCCTCTACAAAAACAGCTTTCCTGTACTGAAACATGTAACCCCTGTCCTCAATTGAGTGGTCCCCAGACTCCTCACCATTTTTGATGATTGCTGCCGTCTCTGTTATTAGGCTAATTTGGAAACAATCTATAAAACCGGTCTGCGTTTAATTCACAGCTAACATGAAACCATCCAGCAGTGTTGCATTTCATTAATGGCTTTGCTGTGGATTTCGTTAGGCAAAGAGGAAGGGACAGCTCTTGTTATTATTACTATATATACCTACTAATACATTAGGGTGTTAAAGTCTAATACATTAGCGTGTGGTTGTCTCCCCTCTATATAAAGAGGTGTTAATGCTTTCCTAGGCCATTATTGGCTGTGCTAAGTGTGTTTCGTCTCTCATTCCTAAATTGCTGAGCTGCAGCTTTAACTGGGCCACAGAGCATTGTATCTTTTTTCCCCCTCCGCTTCAATGCTGTATACATTCTGTAGGACTTAGTAGTAACACGATAGCCATTGCTGCTGCCCCCTTAGAGTAGGCCTACTGTTGGCAGATATACCTTGAAGAATCTACAGTGTGGTGGTGGAACGCTGTTGTGTGTTATTCTATTGCCGCCAAATATTTTGGCAGTGGACAACGTACGCTGTTGCTGCTGCTGCTGCTAAGTCTTATGGGTAATTCCTGATGCGGCGCGCTGAGCCAATAAACTCTGGCCTTTGCCCTTGTCAATAATTTAAAACTTGTTTCAAGCTTTGTGGCTTCTCGGCGGCTGCCAGATACATTCATTTTCTAAAACTTAAGAGTTTTGGACCGCGCATCGGGAGCCGTTTTGGAGACCAAGAAAAAGAGCAATTGCGTTGTAACTCATCCAACACCTGTCACACGCAGTCTCGATTGTGGTTATGCAACATTGCTAGTTCTAAGCGATGTGTATCGCATAACTAACTGCTGTTCGCGGTGGCTCACCTGACCTCTTGGCGAACGTGACCCTGCTTTCTCTGCTTTTTGTTTAAGTGTAGTTGGGCCTTCAAGCGCTTTCCCATAACATCTTCTTGCATGGGGATAAATCTAAGTGGTGCATTTTACATGGATGGTCTTTTTTTTTTCAAGCAGCACCTCACCATGCCTTTGATACTGTACTACATCTAAAAAAATCAGTGCTGAATAGAAAAATTGATGACCATTGCTTTTTGCATTTCATTGCTCTTTGCTATTCATTTACACACATAATTGGCTGCCCAAGGGGATGCAACTGAATCTGACTGTTATCTAGGGCAGTGGTTCTTAACCTTTTTTCTTAACGCACCCCCTTACCTGTGCCGAAGAGAAGTCGCGCACCCCCAACCCAACCTTCTACATGTGTATACACACTAAAAATGATTTTAAGTGATTAATTGCAATAATTCTTGCTTGGGACTAATCAATACCTTAATGACTTTTAAATGGGTACCAAACATGTTTTAACTTTGTCTTAAATTGGACTAAATATAATGTTCCCAACCAAACCTTTGGTCACAACCTTAACATAATCAAAATCCAGCGCACCCCCTGAAATCTCAGGCGCACCCCCCGGGGGTGCCCGCACCCCAGGTTAAGAACCACTGATCTAGGGTATATGACATGGTACAGTATACACTCGCCTCCAAAAGAGTTGTCGCCTACCCATCTGTTTGGAATAACAGCTAATAACCTGACTTTCAATTAATCACTTGGCTTCAGAAGTCACTCATATGAAAGCTACAACCCTCTCGAATGAAAATGTATGTACAAAAATAAATTTCATGCACCAAAGAAAGATTGACCCTTTAATGAACACAGACAGGGCAGATTTTGACAAGACAAAAGTTTTGTCGCCTATCGAACATAATGTGAAAATGAGCAGATAAGTCACTTCAAAACACTTCAAATACGCAGATCGGGTGTCATACTTAATCCCTGATTCACTCACACCTCTCCAGAAAATCAACTTTGGCCTTATGTGTATGTTTAGGGTCATTGTAATCATGGAAAGCAACACAATCAAAATCAATGGAGTTCAATGAGAGATGGTGACATATTTGCTATTCTTCATGATGTAATCAATGATAAAAGCCCTCACACACCAGCAGCATGAAAAAGACAATATGATGCCATGTGTACCTACCCCAGACCCCTCAATGACTCTGTCCAACTTCACTCACTTTCAATGCCCCTATCTCAATAAGCACACTTACATGTGAGGAATATTCACACAATTTGATACAACAATAGCGGCGGCCTACGTCACAACATTCAGTAAATACCCTGTACCAAAATGAAGACGTAAGACGTGACGTCTAATGCCTCTTTTCCACTGCCGGTTTTCTGGTAGGCCTACACCTCGACACAGTGCGACTGGGCTGCCACTTTTTGCTTTTCGAATAGGCACAACACAGTTCAATCGTGACGCAAAAAGTGGTGGCCGAGTCGCGCTGTGTCGATCTGTAGGCCTACCAGAGGCATACATGTTTCTTGTAATGCACCTTTGACAAGGTTTTTAACAACATTACTGACCCCTCTACTTCCCATTGCACGTCTGTGGCCCATGTAGCGTGTCAGGACCTGATTCTGGCCCTGATGCAGTGGGAGCCCTCCTCCCGCCTGCCCCTGGACCAGATCTGCCGCCACCCCTGGATGTCCCCCTCCACAGCTGACACCCTGACCCGCCTGCGGGCCACCCGCAGTGACATCACCGGCGCCCGGAGGACACCGCCACCAAACAACTTCAGGTTGTGGAATGGTGAGGTCTATGATCTTATTTTTTATTTTTTATTTCTTTAGATAATACAATCATTTTTTTCCCATTCAAGCACATTGAATGACATCTGAGCAGAGGCGTGCACAGACAGAGTTTGGGGGGCGGTGCTGAAGGTGTTTGGGGACACATGGAACTTCTGGCTGCTTTACTAGAGGCTGTATTATATCGGTCATTATTGTCACATGCTTTTGATCGCATTTGTAGATTATCATGTTAACATGGTACACAGTACATTGTGACACAAACTACTAAAAAAAACAAGGACTTCATCAATGGGGCGTTTTGTAGTCCAGTAGGCCAAAGGTACAGGTACTTTAGCGCCACCTCCTCATCCCTATCTGTGCACCTCTATGCCACTGAGTATGATAACAGAGATTCTATTTAACAGACATTCTATAAGTATATAGAGATATGCCAACATAATAGGTTGCTATGGGCACCTAACATGACCAGGTTCCGGTCTGCCTAAAGGGGCGTGTCATAATACTCCTAGCATTGAATAGAACAGTCCTCCTTAGGTCTGCCTAAAGGGGGATTCCCCCCCCCCCCCTTGCAATAATAGAACCCGGAAACAATGGGCCAATGGAACCTCTCTCTCTCTGATGATAATGTGTTATAGGCCTAATCGATATTTGATTTGTTTGATTGATAAGGTCTCCTCCCAAAAGGCATTCATGCATCTGGAACGGAATGCCGCTTTTTGATTGGCTGCTAGGCGTGCAGTAGAAATGTTTATCATGCACTCCTAGGGTATGTTGCAATGCAATTTCCCGTAGGCAACCAAGTAAGTTGCTGACTGGTTAGCAATGATGATGTCTAAAAATACACTCTAGCATTCCTGGCCAAAGAAGATTTTAACTTTAGCACGCACTGTTCCATATGAACAGCCAGTAGAAATGTAAATATAGTAAACAGTCAACTATTTAATGACTGATTGACAGCTATGGCTGAGGGTTGTGCAGTATGCTAGTTAACGTTTTATGTAAATATTGGCACCTTTAGAAGTCAGCTAAGCTTCATAATTGATAATTGATTGAGAGACAACAAAATCATTCTATTCCATTCATTCTATTCTATGGTATTCTGGAATAAAAAACTTGACTAAAAATAAAAAAGCAAACATAAAAATAAAGCCATAGCCCACACTAGGTTGCATTAGGCACCTCGTATCCACTCCTTCAAACCTGTCACATGCAATGTGAGGCGAGAAAGGCGCTGTGGTGTTGACAGTGTGTGCGCCAGCCTGCCAAAAACTGCACTGGAAAAACGGCATGCATGTGAGCATGAGCATGTGTGTGTGTTTCTTTTCTTTTCCCAGGCTCTACCGCTGCCAAGACAAGCCGGCCCTGTCAGTCAGGCCGCGCCATGCCGATACCCCCCAACTCCGCCGTCACCATCTCCGCCAACAGCACCACGCCTTTCACGCGGAGCACACCCATGCTGGCGGACAGGGGGGCGCCTTCTCCTCAGCGGATCCTGGGGGGCCGCCGTGCAGGGGCCTGCAGCGCGGGTGCCCGTAACCGCTGCATCTCGACCAAGGGAGGAGGAGCTGGAGAGAGCGGAAGGGGAGAGGAGGTGCCGCCGGCCCCTACGCCCACGCCCACGATGGGCACCCTCCTGGAGTCGCCCTATCGTCTGCTGATGAGGCCCACCATCGACCGGGCCGGTGGCAGCAGTAACCCACGCAAGCTGTTTGTCAGCCGGCCCCGGCCTCCCATGTCCCCCAAGCCCTTCCACAACCTCCCCAACTTCCGCAAGTCGAGTGCCGTGGTGTCGTCCCACCACCAGGAGCTCCGCGAGCGCTGCATGACGCCGCCCAACAGGCTCCCCCCCAAGCTACCTGCACAGGAGAGCAAGCGGCCGGGGAGGACATCTATGAAAATCCCCATTACCAGATTCTAGAGCACTTTAAAGAAGATTCTAAAGCCTAAATAAATACGTGTATACTGTAGCTGCCTGCAAGCAGCATTAAAAGCAAACTCATCATGGCCAACAGAATGAACTTGGGTCAGAGGGATGGACATAAGCACCCTGAAAAAGTTTCATGTCAATAAAGCAATATTTGGCTAAGAGATGAGACCACTTCCTCTTTGGCTACTTGACCATCAGATTTTATTAGCTGTGATCACTTAATGCTTCGATAAGCAAGAGATTCTCATCATCATAGGTTAGACATGGTTTTGGTAAAAGCAAACAGCATAGTGCAGTGGTTTGGGACCCACAGGGTCACAGAGGTACTGCAGAGGGGTTGCAAAGAGAAAGGAATGCTTGCTTGAAACCCATACACATGAAGGTGACTCGAGACAAGAAATCTCATAACAAGAAATTTGGTGCCAATAGCATATTTTACTTTTAACTTCCCGCCAAGATTAAAAAGTGTCCATGAAAGTGTCCATGATATGTCATCACTCCACAGTCATTCTTAAAAACATCATCACTTACAATATTTTAGACATTTCCATCACCTCTGCAGGCCTGCAAAGGGTGTGTGATGTTTACTGCAATCTACTCCATACAGTAGTTTGACACACAAATGTCACCATCATCGATTATAGCAGTCTGATTTGAAAAGACAAATGAAGAAAACATTTTTTCCTTGTTGTTGATGGATAGAGGGGCAGTCTGATTTGAAAAGACAAACAAAAGATTTTTGTTTTTGTTTTTGCCGTCATTGTCGTTGATGGTAGAGGGTCATTTTGATCACCTCTGCAGATCCTCACAAATGTCATCATAGATTGATAGCAGTCTGATTTGAAAAGACAAACAAAGACATACTTTGTTTTGTTGTTGTTGTTGTTGATGGACTAGCACTAGATGGTCATGTTGATCACCTCTGTGGGTCTTCAGAAGGCTGCTGGTGCTGGTGGTTCTTCTCCTCCTCCTCTGCTTTTCTCAGCTCTTGCTGTTCCTTCTCCAGCTGCTCTTGTTCCTTGGCGTCCAGGTCTTTGAGTTTCTGCTGCACGTCCTCTGGGATATCCACCTCCATCAAGTTCTCCATCCCACCCTCTGGCTCGTCTCCAATAAGCACCTGTGGCAAACACAAAAAAAAGAGAAAAAAAACCTCACTACCGTCACGCAAATGCCAACTACAGTAATGCTTCTGCACTGTATACACTGTGCTTCACGAAAAGCTATGGATCCAGAATCAACTGAAAGAAGAAAAAGGAAAAACAAGCAAAACAATTTTAATTGGGTGTAATTTAGGAGTGTGGGACAGCGGATTAACTTACAGTATAATATTTACAATAAAGCCACTGTACTTTGATGGGCGTCCAGTCAATATAGCGAAGCAGAGCGGTTGGAACGATTTCTCTCCCTCTCTCGCCCCGAGCAAATTACCAAAAACTCCAACGACATGGAAAAGCAAGTGAGTATTCCAGTAATATAATGCAAGTTATGGGCCTGTTATTCACAATATTTCAGCATATTAAAAATGCTATTAGCCCTAGATAAATATTAAGATTCAAATTCAAGCGCGCAGATTTACTGTTTTATGGGCCTCCATTTAAATGGCTGGGTGAGGTTTGGGCGAGCGAGCCTTTACACTGCTGGACGGCAGTTCAAAAGGGATCTCCCAGATGTTATGGCGGAGATCAGTGCTTAATGTGGGACGGTGTCACGTCTTTTCCACTCCCCCTTCCTCCGCCACACACGCCAGTCACACAGTTCCCCCCACACTTACACGACTGCCACCACGCCACAGCACAGGGAAAGGACCAGACTTTTTCCACAAATTTAGAGAGCATCTATTTCTTTTTTTGTTTTTGCTTTCTTTCCCCCCTTTCTTTCTGTCGGTCATACTTTCTTCTTTTTCTTTTCTTTTTGGTACACCAAGATCGTAAATCTGTACATGATGTTTTTTTGTGAACCCATTTGCTTGTTTGGTGTCTGGTGTGCTACCAAGCACAACAGCTGACATGAAAAGTCACACGCTTTAGGCGTGTCCCCCTCTGCCCTTGAGGTGGGATAGTGATACTTGCAGTGTGCAAAAAAATAAAATAAAAATTAAGTTAATAAAAGAAAATTGTGTTCAAATGAATGAGGGCTGCCACGTCCATAAAACTTTAAGCGATAAAAAAAATTACAGGGGTGAAACGGGCGAGACTGACTGATCTACATGCAGCACCATTTATCTGGTATCTTGTCTATTTTCATGTGAAAATTTGTGAAAAGTTTCTTACAGAGGTTTTTTGTGCATAAGCAAGTTGTTTTGTTTTGTTTATTGATTTTTTGGGGCTTTTATGCCTTTATTTGACAGGACAGTCAAAGATGGTGACAGGAAGCGAATGGGACAGAGAGACAGGACAGGATCGGGAAATGACCCCGGCCGGACTCGAAACGGGGTACCCGTGGGTGGGCATGCAAGCCCAAATGTGTGGGGCTTAGCGTGGTGGCGTAAGTAAGTTTTATACATGAGGCCCCAGGCCAGGTCCGTTCATTTCATACCTGGACTAGTTTCTCGCAGGCAGCCACCACGTCAGGTTCCTTCTCCCACTTGTGAAACTCCCTCATGATGGGGTAGACGTTCTTATCTTTCAGGACCTTTCTCCCAGGCTTAGTAGCCGACAGCTGAAGAACAAGAGGAAGACAGAAGGAGAGGAGAGGAGAGGAGTGACGTTACTGATCCCGAAGGAAATGAAGTTGTCTAGCTGCCAATACATCATACACATCACAGCACATCTGCATACATACAAAAAAGATATAAGGCAGTTTTTGTTATTTAACCTTTTTTTTAAAGCAGGAAAAGAAATATTGGCCCATTGAGATTAAACATCTTTTTCAAGGTCATCCTGAAGAGGCAAGAGGCAGTACAAACTATAAAATTAAAAATTGCAGTAGTCTGTGATAAAAAGGAATAATTTAAAACAGTGACAAATCAACTGTTTGCAAGTGTTCAAGTTCACAAGTTCTCAAGTGCTCTCGGATCCAACATATTGCACACATCTGCATGCATAAAACATGAACATAGCTGGAAAAAAGACGAGGAGACAGAAAAAGAAGAAGCAGCAGAAGAATTGGGAAAACATCATTCAAAGTCGTTTCAATGCAGACACACCTACAAACTGATATTTTTATAAGGTCAGTGGGCAGTAAAAGACGATGGCTTTCGTATTGCGCTGACGTTAACAGCGGGAGATGGTCTAGTGTTTTGTAGAGTGGCGGCCACGGTCTATGCCAAGCATGAGACAGAGTTTTGGGGCTGTTGCCTCCACCAAGAAGGTCATGTCATGTTTTTGACAGGACTTGCCAATGCATCAACGTATTGTTCTGAATTTTTGATAATGTGGTGGTATCCTCCAAGACTTGCTGGACCCTATTTCTAGAAAGTCATTTATTAAAAACAAACTTACCAATTTAGTTGGTTGCCAGTGGACAATTGCCTTGCAACCAACTAAGTTACTGATGTAGTTAGTAACAGCATGATCAAGAAAAGCATCCTGTCTGTATTTGTTTTTTGCTGATGATTTGAGCTAGCTTTTCTTTTCTTTCTTCATATTTCTATGCCTTTACTAAGGATAGGACAGCGGCGATTATGACAGAAAGACACCTGGAGAGAGAGACGGGGAAGGGTCGGGACACAACCAGGTTTGCCAGATGTGACTGATAATTTCCAGCCTCAAAAATACTCAAAACCCACCTGAAAGCATTAAATCCCACCCAATTGAACTTAATTCTGTTGATTTATATGACCATAAATCTCCAGAAAAGCACTCAAAAATTCCCCTTTTTGTAGATGGTCATCCTATGCAGCCCAATTGGGCGGAAAACTGTCCAATCTGGCAACACTGGATACAACCCAGACCGGACCTGACCGTATTGGGCTGCCCAAGGGTATCTCATGCCAGCCTATTTTGTGGCCGGGTGCCTTAGTTAGCACGCTGATACACAGCACCCCCTACAAGTGGCTTTCCCAGTTGTGGTTTTAGGGAGTTAGGACTTGACTCACGAGCAGCAGGGTCTCGATGAGCATCTTCCTGATGTCGGGATCCTCCTCTCTCTTCTTGTCCTCGGGCAGGTACTGTAGGTCCACTGGCAATCCTGCACACACACACACACACACACACGCCATGGCAACAATTCAGACAGATGAAACATGTAAGAGATGATTGTATTGTGTGTGTGTGTGTGTGTGTGTGTGTGTGTGTGTGTGTGTGTGTGTGTGTGTGTGTGTGTGTGTCTGTCTATGAGAGAGAGAGCACGTGTGTGTGTGTGTGTATCACGCACGAGGGTGTGTGTATCAGAGAAAGCGAGAGCTAGAGAGCGAGTGTGTGTGTGTGTGTGTGTGTGTGTGGGGTGGAGAAAGTCAGTGAGTGAGAAGGAATGAAAGACGTTTAGACTGAGTGAGTGAGTGAGTGAGTGAGTGGGGGATATTAAAAGAGGGGGAGAGAGAAAGTGGACAAAAAGAGAAGAGTAAGCAGAACACTGATAATTGGGTCATTTTTAGGGGTTCCGAACGAATCCCCACTGGCAACAGAGTCCTTAAGCACCATCGCGGTCCCACCATTAAGCGTCCCTCCGAGACCTTAGCATCTCTTTATTAGCCTGGGGCTTGCTCCAGACACTCAGACTGCTAATTATAAAGTGCGGTGGCCGTAGGCATGTTCCACACGGCCGTAAAACCCAACACGAATGAAGAATTTCAAACTGCTTTATAAGACCGCAAGGCAAGGCAAGGCAGGCAGGCTGCTTTGAGCTGAGCAGCCGTCCACAGCTGGACACGGCACAAATTCACAACTTCCCAGCCCCTTGATGATGACGTCCTACGCAGCACTCAGACCACTCTCCCTCCCTCTCTCTTTCAACTTCTCTTGCTCTCTCTCTTTCCATTCAGCTGCAAAATATTCTGATATTACATTTGTATCTGTATTTTAACACTCTGGCTCACTTTGCTCACCACTTCAAGGCCCAATATGCCCAGTGGTGACGAAAACAAACACTGCCCCCTAGTGAGCACACAGATGAATTGACGGAATGCCCTTTGCCATCAAAATGAGAAGAAAAACTGTCTTATTCTGTTCCATTGTGTAAAAAGTGGCTATAGCAAGAGGTGTGTGAATTACTTCATCCAATGCATTGTTTCCACTGTCTGCAGTGGTCAGTTTCAACTGAACACACAAATGACTTGACAGGATACCATTTCTGTCATGAGCTGGATCTCCTAGACTTATGTTTGATGGTAAAAGGGAAGCAATAAAAATAGGTGTGTGCAATACTTCAGAAAATGGCTTGATTCCACTGTCTGCAGTGCTTAATTTTACTGAAATCTGTCAACAGGCACTGATCTTAAACAAATCCAGCAGTAATCTTTTTTGTCTCCATCACAGCACGTTTTTGTCTTCTTTTAAAGGATTTCTTTTTGGGTTTGCCAAATGTTCTTCCAATTCAGCGGACACTGAATACAATTCCATTTTCGCACAAGTAGTAGTCTACAATCGGGTTTTGAAATATGGCCTACCAACAGATATAAAACGTCAAAGACAGTTACTTGGCCGTCTGGTGTGAGCGACGCTGACATCAGTATTTCTGGCAATGTGGTTACAATTTTTCCGCCGTCATAACTGTCATGCTCGTCATGTTGCTCTGGTCTGCAGTACCTTCGTTCTCCTCCTCAGATAGCTCCTCGGGCCCGGCCAATGGCAGTAGCAGGAAGGGCAAGATGTCCACCGCGTCGCTTAGCAACCACTCGTGGTGTACTGTATATAACACAATCAAAGGGAGGGAACGAACATCCATTATATGCTGGAACTCAAATAAAAATGTTGAGCACAGGGGCGTTAAGTATACCCCCGCAGTCCCCGCGAGGCAGGGGGGCCCACATGGGCCCTTGACTTGAAGAAACGTGCCCCCTCCACATGATATTAGGCCCTCTTTTTACGTTCGGGGGCCCATTCTTGGTAGCTTGCATGGGGGCCTGAAGTACTTACGCCAGTGGTTGAGCATATTATAAAGACTGAGACATCATACAATTAATCACATTTAAACAAATTTTGACCATCATTCAACCCACACTGAGAAAGCAAAAACCCTGCCACAAATGTTGTCCAAGGGCTCAGTGCTGGTAGATAAGCTAATCAGTAAATAGGACTTAGCAGTGTTATAACTTTCTGGAACCCAGGATTAATAACACCTTTCACAATTTTACTGACAGTTACAAGCTGTCCAAGCACTTGAAACTGCTGAAGCCCCTCCAGCTGTTGAATGAACTGTGCTATGAGAAAATAAAATGTTTCTGTTGATTACGTACCATAATCGAAGCAGCAGTTCCTGAGAGTGCCCACCACTCCACCCCTCCGCAAGACTGACTCTTCATACTGTGTGTACGGAAGGAGTCTCTGAACTACGCACCTGTGGAAAGCAACACACACACACACACACACACACACACACACACACACACACACACACACACACACACACACACACACACACACACACACAATGTCTATTTGACTAATGCCTAATGAGCATTTGTGAACTTTCCCTGCAATATCTTTTTACTTGGCAATACCGTACAGGACAGCTCCCTCAGACCCACTGATGGGCATTCGTCCCTTAAAATGAATAAAGTCAAACAAGGCTATTTCTTCAGACCTGAAATGTCCCATTTTCAGTATGATACAGAACACTACATAACTCTGTCATAAGCAGGTATTGTCTGTCGATGTTGATTGCTCTGAGTCTTCCTTTCTCAATTGATAGGCCTTGCTCTATAACTGTCACAAGAGTAATCAAACCATGAAAACAAATGCATAAATTGGAAAACGATGCCATTTATCAAAGTGCTCTGCAATGAATTTGACAGCTGACAACTGATTAATTACCACATTCAACAGTTGAGCAGCAGTTCAATGCACACACAAAAAACAAACCTCTCTTTGTCCAGGATGAACTGTCTCGTCTCAGGCAACTGTGTGAGATTTGACAGTAGAAGCCCCAAGTAATGCAGGGGGGCTGCCTTGTTGTAGCCCTCTGTGCAAAAGATCTCCACTATTTTGGCCAAGCCGACACCCTCCTGCGCCTGTAGAACCTCGAACAGGTCTTTGCACGTCCTCTCGTGTCGTGATAGGTTGCTGAGGATGGTGCAAATACGGTCTGAAAACATGTACTCTGGATCCAGCAAATTGCGGAGAAGTGTTGGTAAAATGTCTGCATCTTTGACCAAGGCCTGGTGCAGTGTCTCGTCTGCGGAGAGGTTAACGAGAGCGTGATAGCAGTCCTTTACTATAGCCACTGATTTGTCCGCTGTGAGTGTGAGGAGTGCTTTGAGAAAGTCCGTTTTGGTTCTGAGATATCTGCAGCCGTCTCTTGATGCTGTGAGACCCAAGATGTACTCGGTGGCCTGGCTTTTCACGTCGGGTCTCGTCTCCAACGTCAAAAACGTCAACAGCTCCTTGGCCTCGCTGTCATTCAGCATCTTGAGCCCAAATTATGTGTTTTCTGTTGGGACGACTTCAAGCAAACCTTTTCACAGTAGGAAAAACAAAATCACACGTATTATTTATTGGTAGGGTTGTCACCTGTGTCAGAAAAAAATCCTGGACATTTCAAACTCAATCACCCCCTTTGCTTATACACAATGGTACTATCCTTCATTCATTGTCCAGGAAAGTAGTACATATATTTTTTTCCTGGACAGACCATTAAAATCCTGGACAATCGGGGAAAACCTGGACAGGTGGCAACAGCAGGGGCAAGGAATGATTGTTGTTGTCCGACACACCTTGACAGGGCATAGCACAGAACTGTAAACACTCCATTTGTGACCAGTGGTATTACCTAATTAGCATATATTGTGTATGATTACCATACGGTATATCACTCTGTTTGTTCAGTCTCTTCAACTATGATTTAGTAAGAACTTCACCATACATCAAGAAAGTGCATGTTTGTCTTAGGGTCTTCACTTCACTGATACATGTGTAGGCTACACTTAGCTCGAACAACTGGGAAAAGACTGCTTTTCCAGTAATCCAAACATCATATTTTCATATAACAACAAATCGATACGCTCTGACCATACTAAACAGCATATTAAACTAAAAATATTCATTTAGACAACCACAAAACGTAATCATGCAACTTACCGTACCGTGCTGTCTCCTCACGTTGTGAAAAAGATGCAGCGTGGGCAATGTTGTGACGTAGTTCCGTATGTTTTGATTGACATACACTTTGACCAATGGAATGACAGCGTCCAGAACGATTTCCGCATTGTGTGTTGTCATTCGTAAGGGGAAAAAATCCAAAACAAATCAAAACAGTTGTTTAAGACATTTTATTTTTAACTATTTTGATAGCTATTTCATATATTGCTAAACACATGTGTTGAAACATTGTGATTTTGGTAACCGGTTTAGGGAACGAGTTGTGAGTGGGTGGGTATCACAATATACTGATGCCTCATTGGACAGACTCTTCACCATACTTCATATGATTGGTTATTTGTATTATGACACTTCCTGCGCGCTAAAGTTGCAAAAGCGTTTTTTATTTCATGCTTCACGGAATGACAGCCGCCACACACGATACAAAATACAGCAAAGACTGCTTTAAACTTGCTTTTAAATGCACCTAAGGGTTGAACGCGAATCTTGACTTACTGGGATTTGCCATCTGACGGCTTTGTCGGACATACAAAGTAGCAAGAAGGCAACACATGACACTATTGTAGCAACGACAAAGGAACATACGAAACATCCCTCGATGTCACCTCGAAGGTTGGCTATCAGATTTTAGTGTTGTTATGCAGAGAATATCGTGTTGATTTCATAATGTCGGACAGATACAACGACATCAAAGATCGTCTTAAAAACTGGGAACGGAACTTTTTTCAGGAACACAAGCGCAAACCCAGCAAGGTAACTTGATAAAGGAATGACATGCATGCTCTGTCTGCTAAATACATACACTGTCCAACATGCCAGTGCATTTCTGAATAGCCTACGAGCCTGTATGTCGGTTGCCTTCAAACTGTATTTTTCCCTTTTTAGGAGGACATTGACAACGCATCTGAAGACACTAGAAGTATGCAATCCTAACCTAACTATTTTTTTCTTTGTCTTTTTAAACTTACGAATACACCGCACAATAATAAGACAGCTTTGCTAACCTTACATTTGTGCCATAGAACTCTACAAGGAATATCGGTCCTTGAGGCAAGCCAAAGAAAACAACAATAACAGTCACCATGAAGCGCCCACACAAACTCCAGAGACTAACCCAGCTGCCAAGGTTAGTTCAGATACCTGAGACGTCTTGACTTTATATAAACAAAGGTTTTTCCTGGCTTTGTGTTGGAGTCACAATGGTGAAGTGGTTGTTTTATATTTTCAGAAGGAGCCAGACTGCTGGGGGGCCCACCTGAGCCGCAAAAATATGCCTGTGGCCCCTCCAAAACTCACCCCAAAGGAGAAAGAATCTTTGCAGGCCTCTGCACAATACTTTGGCATGAAGCTGAAGTCAAATCTTGGCTCTTCATTCAAGGTGAGTACAGTGTTTCAACATAGTGAAGTGGTTGTGAAATAGTCAAACAACAGGATTTGTTTCAAATGCTGATGCTGAAAAAGGGCATTTGGGCAGAAATATGCCATTTTAATATACATTTTGATGGTGGCGTTACATTATTATTGTATTATTATTGTATTTTTATGAACTGGTATTAAATTAAATGACATTTATGAAATGCATAAAAATGAGGCCATTGCACACATTTAATGAAGTGTTTCAGGATGTCTTGCAGACCCAAGACTTCGGGACATGTGCCGTGGTGGTTTGTGATTTGGAAAATACATGCGCAGCCAGAAACACATTCATTCATGCTCATTCATCCATATTCCTTTCTTAATTTGCATTTTTTTCCAGGAGAGGCCGATGAGCCTGAAAAAGTCCTCCACTCCTCGGAGGACACCCCTGAAGACTTGGAAGGACAGCGGCTGCAGCCAGGAGGAGTCCGGTTCCTCCCCAGCGCCACTCGGTACCGAGCCTGAACCCCCGTTCCCCCATTCCCCAAAGCCAGCCAACACATGCCCGAACCCCAACAGCGCCAACGCGGTGCAGACAACCAGCGCCAAGTCGGACCAGGTGGACCGCGGCGGCGACTTGGACGACCTGCAGCCTTTTGAGCCGTTCAAACCCACACCGTCCAAAGCGTGGCGCCCCGTCACGACGCCGGGCACGCCTCCAGCCAGCCTGGCACAGAGGGCGCAGCAGCTGCGGCAGTCCGTGACCCAGCGCCTGTCCTCCGTGGACCAGGGCTGGCTGCAGCGATGTCAGGTGTTCGATGAGGTGGATGACAGCGAGAAGCCTGTGGCGGGAAACTCTGCGGTGGATCCTGGCAAGGTGAATGGCGGTGGCGTCCACTCTTCTCCTCTTGGCATCAACAACAGCAGCATCAGCAGCATGAGCTCTGCTGCAGATGCCACCACCAGTCAGACCCAGCCCACAGCGGCCCGTGTCATGGAGGAGGATAAGCCCCCTGGTCCCAGGGGAGGCTCGGCGGTGGCGGTGGCTGCTGCTGTTGCCAGGAACGCTCAGGGCCGTGCGAGGCCTCCAGACGACAGGCCGCAGAAGAACCAGGAGAAGAGGGGTGGCGTAACGTCTCGGGCCGAGGGAGCTGCTTCGCTCTGGGACGCGGGCCACAGCGGCGGCTCCTCATTAGGGCCCGGCGATGGGGAAACCAGACCTGGCCGCCCCGGGCTCGGAGCACAAGTGCAGGAGGAGGGGGAGGAGGAGGAGCGGGTCAAAATGGAAGAGCAGGCCAGTGGCGGCGTCAGCACCGCCAAGAAGCGCCGTGGGGCGAGAGCCAGGAAAGGCCGAGAAGATGGCGAGGGGATGGAGGAGGAAGGGCGGACAGGAGAGATGGGGGAAGAAGGAAGCCAACCGAAGGGCTCGAAAGGGGGGCGCAAAAGGGCCCAAAAGAGGCCGAGGGACGAGTACGACTTTGAGGAGGAGGAAGGTGGGAATCGGACACCAGCAACGGCCGCCGGCAACGACGGCGAAGAAAAGCAGCAGGGAGCAGCCAAGAAGAGGAGGAGAAGAGCCACAAAAAAAGAGGAGGAGGAGGGAGGAGAGGAGCACGGCGGCGCAGACGGCCCCGGAAAAAAAGCAGCTCGAGCACCACGTGGGCGGAAAGCGGCAAGAGCCAAAGGAGGAAACGGAGGAGACGGACACGGCAGCGACCCCGAACAGGAGGAGGAGGAGAAGAAGAGAGGAGAAAAGCAGAAGCCCCAGAGGGTCCCGAAGGAGAACCTAATGGGGGAGCTGGAGGATGAGCAGGAGGCCAGGGCTGCGGCCTCCACCAGGGTGAAGAACACGGTGCGGCCCAGGTGGGTTGCAATGCGCAGCACAGCCATGGCCCCTATGTGTCTGTCTGTCTGTCTTTTTATGTGAACAACCTAAAAGCAGCACAAATGACTAGCGAATGGTGTATTCTCCCTGGCCCCCTGTGTGTTTGTTTTCTCCACCTCTGTTCCTACGTATGTTTACACATACACTAACGGCCCCTAAATGACCTCAATAGATTTTGGGCAAAATTGGGGTTTGTTGTGTCCGGCATCATTCTTTTGACAGTCTGTAAGGGCAGAATTGCTACCTAGAGGAGTAGAGTAGAGTAGAGTAGAGTACTTTTATTAATCCAGAAGGAAATTAAGTGTCTGTCAGCTTACATAATAAATGCACATTATTGAAAATTGCAGTAAGCCTATAGCACGCACTTGAGAAAAGCAATCAGCCTTACAGCAGTTCACATACACATACGCTCTCTCTCTCTCTCTCTCTCTCTCTCTCTCTCTCTCTCTCTCTCTCTCTCTCTCTCTCTCTCTCTCTCTCTCTCTCTCTCTCTCTCTCACACACGGTTAAGTCCTGACGCACAGTTCAAGTCCTGTCCAAACTGCAGAGAGAAGGCCTAGCGCTACCCTCCAAATGCACTTACTGCAATGTTTAAAGAAGCACATGGTGGGTGGCAGAGCTAATTCAGAAGTGACTGTCACCGTGGTTACAAATTGAGGAACCACTGCAGCAATTTTGGAAATATTATTTTTAAGTTTAAAAAAAACCAAAACTATTGAGTGTTGGCTTAAGAACTTCAATTGCAATCAAACTGAATCCGAAGATTAAATTCTCTCATCAGTGATTCAACAAAAAACAAAACATAACTGCATTAACGTTTATGTAGTCAAGTATGCCATAAGTGGTTCAGAAAGAAATATGATGGGTTATGCACTCTAAAAGCATTATTGTCTCATTCCACTCTGTAGTCTTGTGTTTCCCAACCTTTTTTGTCTTGCGTACTGCCTATGCCTTTTGTTGTGCCATGAGTTCCCTCAACTGTGTGCTCCTGCTGAAACGTCACTGACCGATATGCAAACTCTGTGTGATGATGAGCGCATGGCTTGGCCTGGCTGCTCAGTACTAAGCAGGTAAATAATGGTGTGTGTGTGAGGGAGGGTGGTGAGTTTCGGTCACGGATGGCTCAGTTATACACGCCTGTTGAGTCTCTCCTCCGTCTATCCACTCCTGCTCCATCATTTCATATTATTTAGTGCCCCGCGTCCGTGCCAAGTCATGACCGCTATTCCTGTAAATATCAAAGAGATACATTGTTATGGTGAGACAGATGCGGTTTTGCTGACCGTAAACATCTTTGTGACTTCCTTTCTTTACTTCCCTGCTGTCTTTCATCCTTTTCTGCTACCAGAGGGATCAAGAATTCGGACTCAAACTTTGTCAAGATCAACCTAAAGAAGAAATCTCACGTCAAAGGGTTTGCCTTGCGGGGCGCTGCACTTCGGAAACAGGTAAGGAATGCAGAAATATGGTGTAAAATGAGAGTTCCAAAATTGAGGTCATAAAAATTCTTTGATATGGTTTCAGAAACAACACTTACAAAATTAGTAAATCATGTTTGTATTATAAATTTAAAAAAAAGGCAGGTGGATTAAGTTTCGACTGTACCTCAGATCCGAGAAAGCGGCGACAAGCAGGCCATTGTCCTCTCGGCATGCACACTGTCTGTGTGCTGGGTCAATAAGTCATTTTAATCGGTCGTTGTGATCATATGGCACACCACGGCAGCACACAATGAAATTCAAGCTAGAGTGAGTGGGGAGCAGACCATGACAACGGCACATTGGGGAGCGGTGTGTAGGAGGAGGACTTGAAACCTTTTCAGAAGTTGAACCTCATTCATTCATTCTTCTTTTTTATTTTTATAGCACATTTTAAAAAACGGCACAAAAGTTGGCTGAAAGTGCTTTACAGGCACTTAGAAAAAGTGAAGTACCATGAGATGATGAAAATGACTCCTGAATTAATAAATAGTAAAGCATGAAAAGCACAGTAAATGTAGGAAAATATGCAGCAGAGAGCAGAGAAGAAAAGTAGGCAGTAGGCTGGGGTAAAAAGATAAATTTAACGGATTTTTAAATTGTATTTCATTTAAATTGTACAATAGTTTGACAGAATAATCCTACAATAAGCAATGATTGCCATTGAAGTGGTTGGTGTCATTTTAGATGTACGGTAATGTAATGTAAGGTAACATGCAGAGGTGACATGACTGCCATAATATATATATATATATTTAAAAAATTATAATAATAATAATAATAATAATAATAATAATAATAATAATAATAATTAAAAAAAAAAAATATATATATATATAAAGCCCGGAAACTCCAAGTCCCATTGTCATTGTGACAAAGCACTCCACAGCACACAAAAAAATTGCATTTATGCCTCACCCGTGCAAAGGGGCA
The DNA here is from genome assembly GCF_034702125.1 of Engraulis encrasicolus. Taxonomy (NCBI): domain Eukaryota; kingdom Metazoa; phylum Chordata; class Actinopteri; order Clupeiformes; family Engraulidae; genus Engraulis; species Engraulis encrasicolus. Next base: position 28,738,641 of record NC_085876.1, on the reverse strand, counting down.
GCCCTCAATGGCGCCCCTAGGGAGCAGTGTGGTGGGACTGTACCATGCTCAGGGTACCTCAGTCATGGAGGAGGATGGGGGAGAGCACTGGTTGATTACTCCCCCCATCAACCTGGCGTGTCGGGAGTCAAACTGGTAAAGTCTGACGCCCTAACCGCTCACCCATGACTGCCCAACCGCTTACCCATGATGACTTACCCATAATTGATGTTGGTGTCATTTCAGATGTACATGCAGAAGTTCCAGCTGAAGGGCGAACGATTTGGGGGCTACGGAGGTCGAGGCCGAGGCCGTGGGGGACGCTTTGGTGGCTTCAATCGTCAAGGAGACACGTGCTACAAGTGTGGTGGCACTGGCCACTGGGCCATGGACTGCAAGGGAAAAGGTGAGGACTGTTACAGTATTGGTACCCCTCACTCTCTAGAATGGAAAAGGCGTATGATGATTACGTGATTCTATGTTTTTCTGATTGTCTGCTACCAGCAGCACACAAAGATTACAGATTAGATTTCTATGACATTTTCATTATAAAAAATAATTAGAAAGAATATAAAAACAGAATAAAACAACATAAAGGAGTGGGGCTTAATGTTGTTTTTTCTAACTTTTGTTTGACATTTTGTTGCTCTTTCCTGAATACATGACTATGCATATTGTACAGAGACTGTCCTCCAGGGTAGTATTCCAAGCACATGGTTAAAGGTGCCCTATTATGCTATTTAGAATAACTTTCATTGTTAATATTTTGCTTTACTGTGGTTAGTGGAGTTAATTTTGAATGATCACTTGTTTTCATGTCCATCATTTTTTATCATTGTGTACATGCACCCTACGCCGCCTGTTTGAAACGCGTGGAAGTGCAGAATGTTAGACCCTTCAACATTCTGAAATCTCGACGCAGCATGGAGCGTTTCATCAAGCATTCTATTACTAATATTACGTCAGCAGCACAGCTGTTTTTGACCTGGAATCCAACCCTGTAGCCTATGTCTAAAGTTGACAGCCAAATAGTTCACCCAATGTCCACAATTAATCTGAAAAGGACGCATCATAAGTCCCACGTTGTTGAAAAAAAAAAAAAAAAACATGCGTAATGGAATAAATTTGTGGATGGCGAAATCCTACACTATCCTTGTAGGCTACACTATTCTTGTACACTATTTTGTACACTGAGTGTACAAATTCAGATAGGCCTAGGCTATGTGGCTGCGATGAACAAATGCGCATTAGGTCTACTGTCTCTGCAATTAATAAATGGTCTGTGACATCGTCAACACTCCATCCCATAAGCAGCAATGTTAGGTACAGCATGACGTAGACCCGTACCGGAAACAAAAGCTATAGAATGTTGAAAACCCAACCACGCGTTCTCTGACAGTTGAGAAATAGCGTTCCTGCGGCAGAGAAATTCTCCCCCAAGAGGCCAATTTGTGAAATGCAGCTTTCACCAAGCTTTTACATACAACAGATGCTGTGTAACCCAATAAATGGGTAGTGGACATGAAAAAGCATAATAGGACCCCTTTAAGTGATAAACCTGGCTAAGTTAACCTACAGGAAGTGGTAAACCTGCTAATACTTAGATATACATGTACCTGCAGACTAGCCTCGCGACGCCATCCTCTGTACTCCACCCAAAGATTTTGGCTCCGCACATCGTCTGGCAAAAGCCTCGAGCTCGGTTCTCTCAGTGTTTCGCCAATCAGCAAACAGTTTAGAGTGGTGACGTAGAACTCACCTGCGAGCTCCGTTACTGGGGTAGATTTCTCAAAGGCGAAGTAGCTAGTCGGTTAGCAACTTTGCAGAGTAGATACTATAAAAGTTGCTAACTCCTGTGTCTCGAACGTTAGCACACGAAGTAACTACTGCTTGGAGTAATGTGCACTCTGAAGTAGTGGTGACTTTGAAAGTGAGGCGCCTCCTATCCGTATCTCGACAGTGAAGTTGAAGTACAGCTGGAGTAGATCCATTGAGTCCAGACATCACCTCAGCCACCCCAAGTAACACACAGCGCTAGTCTACTTCAGAGTGTGACTCCACCCATTAGCTAAACTTGTAGTACATATTTGACCACAAATGTGTCAATATCTTTTAATCCTGTGGTGCAAAAGCGATGAAAATCAATCGACATGCACACAAAGTGATGATACAGCTGCGAGAGTGTTCAGAACACAAATTCACGTCATGTCATTTGTTCGTGAAAAAAAAAACGTCATATCCTTGGAATCTGATGAATCCCACACTAATAATATACTTTTAGCTGTATACCGATTGAATTGCGTCTCATTTCGATGTGTAATTTGTGAAATATTTAGATAAGAAAGTATTGGTTACTCCCGGAAATGCACTGGCTTACGTGTCAAGTACTTAATTTTTTTTGGTGCGAATTTCATTTCATAGCCTAGGGGTATTTACGCTTGCCTATCAATGGGAAGACGCGAGCCACGCGGGTTCGAAACCAGTGTGCAGCATGTTGACAACATCTCGTGAAATCGTGTTTTGGACCCTACAGTGTAACACATTTTCCCTTGGCTGCACGTGTGTGTTGGTAATGCACAACATGAATTATCTATTTCTGCCAGATATTTCCAAAATTGTGGCACTGCAACCATGTGGATTCGAACCGGCGTGGCTTCTGTTTTCCCATTGGGATGCAAGCGTGAATACCACTAGGCTATGTAATGAAATCCGCGTGAAAATTTCTTTGGGATATGACACTTCAACAGACGATTTTCTGGGAGTAACCACAACTTTATTGTCCAAATATTTTACAAATTACACCTCGGAATGAAACGAAATCCAATCGGCATGCAGATAATACTGCATTATTGGTGCGGACGGTGTCAGATTGTAATGCCACGGCCGTGTTTTTTCACAAAGAAATTACAAGGTGTGTTGTGGAGGAAACAGCGGAGTCACGGTGTCGTGACATCCAATCAAATGTGCTGGTGGTGGTTGTACACTATTGCTTTCTACTTCACGCACTGAATTTAGGAGGAAACAGCTGAATCATGACTCGGCAATCATGCTTATCTCTTGTTGCTTCTTTGGTCACGCACTGCAATGCCAAGAAAGTAAGTAGCGGTGTGGACTCAGGAAAGTAGCCACACTACTTTGGGCTTACTGTGGGAATAGTAAGGTTTCGAGAAATGCACGGATTTCGCCTTGAAGTAAGTAGATAACTACAAAGTACATCTGTAGTTCAATGCTAACATTGGGGAAACGCACCCCTGATTGGTTAAGGTAACGATATTCACACTTTCGTTTTGTTATTTGTATGCTTTTGCGACGCTATAACGTAACAGGCATGCTAATAAAGCACAATATGGGTTTTAATTTGAGTTTGGAACTTCAATTAATTTAAATGATAGAGTAAGATCAGACCCAAGATCTCCCATCGTCCACGGAGACGGATTCCTCATGGCTTTTGCCAGACTGATTGACGGAGTCAACAGTCGGCTATTCGCCCAGGCTACCTGCAGACGTCCTTCAGTCAGAAAAATATGGATTCCAGGCTCTTCTACTAGATGATTTACCACTACCTCAAGGCCAATGTAACCTGGTTTACTATTGAATGAGGTTCTTGGAATACTCCCATCATGGAGCAGTCTGAGGTTAGCCATTGATGAAAGTTCAGGAGACAATAGCTCCACTTACTATCAATCCATTCCAATTCTTCCTTGTTTTATACATCTCATACTTTTTCCTTCTTCCTACGAGCATCAAACTTCTTGTGCGCACTCTGGTCCCAAGACCAGTTTGATACATTGATGAATATTTATATTTATACAGAGGGGAAAGGGGTGTTGTTTTTGGGATTCTCGTTTTGCTGTTTGTCTGCAACTAGAACTATTCAAAGACTACTGATTGGATTTGTAAAAAGATAAGGACTTGTAGATTGCTTTTTAGCAAGGTTGGGTAAAGATGAGCAAGGAAAATTTAAGTACATAGTACATGTTCATATACAAAGGCAATTCAATGTTCTTCACAAAAATAAAAGCATAAGAACACGGGACATAAAATAAAAATGAAGGCCTCCACATGAAAATGGGGAAAAGGTTAAAAACTTAATTGAAAACTTAATTAAATAAATATAAACAAAATTTAAAAAACTTAATCAAAAGTAAATAATTTAGATCACTAAGAAATGGCATCTGAGGACAATTTTGACTCGAGTCTGAATTTGAAATGATACACAGTAGGAGCATTTTTTTTAACATCATCTGGAAGACGGTACCAAAGCTTTGCTGCATAGCAGCTGATATTCAAACCTTAAAATCGCTGGCCACAACTCTGTCAAATATGGTCCCATTCAACGTAAAATCTTAGTCTTCTTTATTTGAAAGTTATAAATCCTATTAGAGAATAAAACGGCCCGCAGGGATGGGGTTTGATGTTGTCACTTGTTGTCATATCACATTATATCATATTACGTTTAGTTTAACTGATGCTCTTTCCAGAGCAACTGACTGTGAATTTGGTACCTGGACACTCTCCGCCTGGAGCGAATGTGGGGTTAGCCATGGTTGAAGGTGCCAGAGGGAGAGATAGACTTTCACTCCTCCGCTCCACATTTTTGGTACAAGAATCAACCCTCTGTTCCCAAGACCACCTTCCATCATAATCATCGGTCCATATTTAACCATACGAATTAAGTCTTGTTCCTAAAAGCAAACTAGGTCCTATTTTTGGACATAATAGCTAGGCCTAGTGTAGATTGCACAGATATTTCATGGCCTTGATGTCACTCATTCAAACTATGGTGATGGTTCCAAACCATTGCGGTACTTTGGCCAAGGTCTCCAGTTTCAATTCTTACGACATTCAATTTGCTTACAATATGTATGACTGTGCTTATGCATGCATGACAAGTTAATAATGTTTTAAACAGTGCAGACCAAACCAAACGAGTCAGACCAATCTGGCTGATCCTGCCCGACGAATGAATTCCAGTGTCTCTTGATATTAGTGAAGTACAACGTCTCTTCTCATTAGTGAGGTACAGTGCCCTCGCCCCTCCTTACAGTAGACTGCCATGTTGTGGCAGCGGGTAATGTGGGTAGTGCCAGCCTCTCGCCAGTGATGCCATTGATGCTGACCATGATGTTGCTTTGATGACACACCATCTTGCTACCTCCAAAACCAGTCAGACCAGTCTGAAAATCCCTGGGTGTTCTTGGCCCATGAATGCGTGCCAGTGTCTCTTCTTATTTGGTGCAATACAGCGACATCATTCAGTAAGTGTAATGCCAGGCAGTGCTTCCCGCAGAAAGTTTGTTAGTAAATGTGTAACCTAATCACCATGATTGAACAGGCCATGTTGTGCAATTTCAAATGAAATATAATCTTTACCACAATTAACAGAAAACAAAATCTTTATTTTTTTAGAGAACCTAGTCAGTGTGCTAGGTGTTTGTTGCCAATGTGGCTGCCTTAACTGTAAAGTGCTGGGGAAAACCCAATTGCATGTTGGCAATTTATATTACTGCGCCTCTTGTCCAATGTGACAATGATGATGCTGCCTCCTCTGCTGTTCCCCACATCTCCTCTCCAAACCAATCACATCAGTCTGAGAGGGCCTTGCTGCCATGTCTCTTCCTGGACCACAAAAATGCCAACGCCTCTTCTGGGTTGTATTTCTAGAACCGATAGTTGTTAACCAGTTAGCAACTTGGGTAGTTGCCAATGGAAAATTGCATTGCAAAAAACAAAGAAGCTAACATAGTTGGTAACTAAGCTTTCAAGAAATACACCCCTGATTAGTGAAATACGTTGTTGTCCTTGTCACTTTACGTGGAGTGCCATGTTGTGGCTGTGGGTCGAGAGGAGTGTCTCTCCTCTCTTGTCCACTGTAACTAATAACACTGACCCTGCAGTTGACTGCAGTGATTCCCCGTTATGCCTCCCAGTGAATCCAGACAGACCAGTTTGAAAGTGTTTGGCTGTCTTTGGCCCACTAATGCATTTCTCTGTCCCTTTATGATTAGTGAAATGTAACGTCCTCGCCCCTTCACTATAATGCAAAGTTTTGGCAGTGAGTGAGGACTGAGGAGGATGGTGCCTGCTGCCTGCTGCCTTCGTCCCTCTTGTCCAATGGGATGCTAATGATGCTGACCCAACTGTTGTCGTGGTGATTCCCCATCTTGCCTCCCAAAACCAGTAAGACCCAGTTTGAAAGGGCCTGGTTGTCTCTGGACCACAAGAAAATTCCAGTTCCAGTTTGATTGCTGACCTGAAACATCCTCAGCCCTTTTAACCCATTGTGTCCTGGAGACGCATATACGCTGCATTCAGATTCTTGAGATTTGAGCTGTTTTATTAAAAAGGTGGGTAAGTTAGAGCTGAATGAACACATTCTAAGGCAAAACCAGGGTCCTAGCTTTTAAATGCAACTTTGTATGTGCTTCGGAGGCTGAGATATGTAGGATTTAATATAGGTAGAGGGCACCCTTTCACAAAAAGGGCATAGGACAAAATGGGTTAAGAACATTGCCATGCTGTGATGGTGCGTTGGAGACCCTTTTTACTTTAAATTGTATCTGAATGGTTGTTTTTAGTTGCACATTAAAATCGTGGAAAACTGAAATTTGCTGACAAATGCTGACTCTGCTGTGGGGTATCCCCATTCTTCTCCCGACAAAACCTCACCTAGAAAATATATTAGAATTTATTAGATTAAAGTAAATTATGCTGCAATGCATCGGGACGCAGTGGTAGAGCCTTCAGCGTACCGTACCTCCCACTCCTTGTTATAACGCTAATGATGCTGACCCAACTGTTGTCTTCGTGATTTTCCGTCTCGTGTCCCAAAACCTGTAAGACCAGTCTGAAAGGGTCTGGTGGTAGTCTGTGGACCACAAAAACATTTCCAGTGTCTCTTCTTATTAGTAAAATACAATGTCCTCCTCTGTTAAGTGCAGCGCCATGTTGTGGCAATGAATCTGGAATTATAGTGCCTAATGATGGTGCTGACCCAACTGTTGTCGTGGTGATTCCCCGTCTTGCCTCCTAAAACCAGAAAGACCAGTTTGAAAAGTTCTGGTCGTCACTGGACCACAAAAAACATTCCATTGTCTCTTCCGATTAGTGGAATACAATGTACCTCGACCTATAAAGTACTCTACCATGTTGTGATGGTGCGTCACCATAGTACACGACTCTCGTGCCTTTGAAGGGCTAATGACTCTCTGATGCTGACACCGCTGTTGCCCGGGTGATTTCCCTCTCTCCGCTCCACCGGACTCCACCCAGACCAAGAGAAGGCTTGCCTGTCCTTGGCAAGTGAAAGTGAAGTGAAAGCCCAACTGGGAAACTCCAACTCCCATTGTCATTGTGACACAGCAGCACACAAGTGTTCACTGCACACTGCACACAACGAATTTGCATTTATGCTTCACCCATGCAAGGGTGAAAGGATTCCAGTGTCTTTGCTTAAAAAAGAAAACAAACCTGATGCTTTTTCTATTAATAATTTTAAGTACAGTGCTGTATGTCTGGGGATGGGCCCTGCCAGTTGCCTCTTATTGTGTAACACAACGTAATGATGCTGCTGACCCTGCTATCTCCTTGGTGATTCCCCATCGAACCCGTCCTGGACCAAGAGGGAAAACCCAGTGTCTTTTCCGTTATTGAATTTAAGTGTAAGGCAATGTTGGCCAAGTAAACTATCCCCACCTGCCAGCGGCCAAAATTATTTGTGCCTGCGAGTGGGTCTAGCCTCGGATGATGCCCCAATGCCCAGAATCTGGCAAACCAATTACAATGCAGGGGAGTTGTTTTGATTTGTTTTGAATCTTTGGCTGCAAATCGGACGGGGTTTTCAGGGAGTGACGACAAAGCGTTGACCAATAGGCACTGACACAGTTTGAAAAACAACGGGTTGTTCCCATCAACAATCTTCCGAATGTGTCATTCATCGGGGCCAGACTAAATTGCGTCTAAATTAATCTCACATTTAGTCTGGTTTATCAGGCTAAGGCAATGTGTCAGGGGCTACTAGTGTCTACTTCTCTCCTCTTTCTTGGCCCCTTTTAAGGCCAACAATGCTGACTAGCTCTGCTGTCTCCTTGGCTACAATGATGTCCCCTCTCCCAAATGACTGATCTTAGAGGGCCCTGGTCCTGTCAGTCTATTGACCACTAAAAAGTCCAATGCCTCTTCTACTTAATGTTGAATACAGTGTTCTCAACCCTTTAAGTACGTTGCCATTTTGCAATGTTGCCTCTCTTGCGCCCATTGAAACACTATACTGTATGATCTTGACCCTTCTGTTGCCTCTGCCATCATGAGCCAACAAGTCACACTAATGTTTGAGGGCCGGTGGGTGGGACTTGGTGTCCTGTGCGAATGAAAGAACTGCAGCATCCAATGCTTTGAAAACATTTTTCTCAGTGTCAGTGTCGGCGTAGTTACTGCACTTTGCCTTTGTAGGGCAGTGCAGTGCCTGCCACTTTTCTCTCGGTCCATGTGTGACCCTAATAATGCTGAGCCTCCCTTTTGTCTCCTTAGTGATGTTGATCTCCTCTCTCTACCCTGTCCTAGTTCTGGCAGCGGTGGCCACTGTTATTGAATAAATGAATTCTTATTGGGGTTAAAATGTAAGGCAATGTGTCGGGGGCTGGAGTGCCTGCTTCTCTCCTCTCCCTTGGCCCCCCTTGTAATGACAATGACGCTGACTAACTCTGCTGTCTCCTTGGCGATGGTGATGTCCCCTCTCCCCTCCCCTGTCCCCAGCTCTGGCTCCTGCGGTGGATGGCAGCGGTGGCTGGTGGTGCTGGTGATTGTGGCACTGCGGAGGAGTTGTTATTGAGTTAAAGTGTAATTCTGATGATGCTGACTAACCCTGCTGTCTCCTTGGCCATGGTGATGATCTCCTTGGTCATGTGTCCCCCTCTCCTCTCCTCTCCTCTCCTCTCCTCTCCTCTCCTCTCCTCTCCTCTCCTCTCCTCTCCTCTCCTCTCCTCTCCTCTCCTCTCCTCTACTTTCCCCTCAGCTGCGGCTGCTGCGGTGGATGGCAATGAGGATCACAAATGCCACTCCGGAGGAGCAGTGTCGTTTTTTTTTCATAATTGAATTAAAGCGTAATGCCATTGAGGCTGACTAAATGATGCAGTTTTTTTAAGTGTGCAGTCCTTTTTTACACGCACCCAAAGTTCTTTATTTTATTTTAGAAGTTGAGCGTGTCCCATCACTGCTACAAATGCTGCTGACTAACCCTGTTGTCTTCTTGGTCATGTCTCCTCTCCTCTCCTCTCCACTCCACTCCACTCCACTCCTCTCCTCTCCTCTCCTCTCCTCTCAGTTCCAGCTCCTGGGGTGGTCGGTGCCAGTGCCAGTGCCGGTGCCCCTCCAGAGGAAGAAGAGGAGCCATTCGAGTTGCCCACCCTGGAGGAGGTTGCCCGGGCAACGGGCACTCTTCGCTCCGAGCCCATAGGTGAGTGACAGTTAAACGCCGGTGACCTCAGCGTATTGGCCCAATACAGAGAAAGAGAAACGGCTATCTGGTTTTTGTCTCGTGGGCTTGTTCTGAAGAGTGTACATTTGTGGTTGAACTCTGTCTCCAGCCCAAACCACCCTACGTCACCCAGACCCACACGTGCATGCATATATGCACACACACACACACACACACACACACACACACACACACACACACACACACACACACACACACACACACACACACACACACTACATGTACACACACACTACATGTACACACACACTACATGTACACACACACTACATGTACACACACAGACTTTTTTTAACATTGATTAATTCTGTCTTCTATGGTATGTTCTAAAAAGTTAGCTTCTGTGGTGTGGTGGTCTATGACCCCCTTTCAAACTCACCCATACACACACACACACACACACACACACACACATGTACACGCATATAGCGAACGGCTCGCTGTTGCTATTCTGCTGGGTTAATGTGATCCACATCATGCCTGTGGCCCTTTTCCTCCTACAATATGTGTTGACCTTTCTGGTTTCTCTCTGCTGTCTGTCTGTCTTTCGCGGAGAGGCGGGTAAAGTCTCTCTCCCCCCCCAACTGTCTTGGCAGCCGCTTGGTCCGTTGGCGGCGGTTTATCGCCGGAAAGTTTATAGGTCTGAGTTTGAAATAATGGATGTCGATGGTGGCTGCTTTTGCCCGACTGCCTTGCCTTGGCTCGTGCCGACACGCAGGCCAAGCCGACTGGAAACGTCAAGGCCCTTCAAACAGAGGAGTGTGTGTGTGTGTGTGTGTGTGTGTCTGCGTGCGTACGTGTGTATTTGTGTGTGTGTGTATATGTGTGTGTGTGTATATGTGTGTGTGTGTGCGCGTGTGTGTCTGAGCGCGTGTGTGTCTGAGCGCGTGTGTGTCTGAGCGCGTGTGTCTGCGCGCTTGTGTCTGCACGCGCGTGTGTGTGTCCATGGGTGTTTGTCCGTGTGTGTCTGTGTGTGGGGTGGGGGTGAGGGGTGGTGGAGAACGTGAAAGACAAGTCTGTGCGAATGACGTGAAGGGACCTGATCAGTGCAGGATCAAACCACATAAGTCCGACCAGCTCTTTAGACCTTTTTTGGGTATTTAAGGTCTCGGCCGAGACCTTGCATCAGTTGACGTACGACGGACTAGAGGAGTGGAATGGAGTGGAGTGGAGTGGAGAGGAGAGGAGGGGGGGTGCGGAATTTTGGTGGTGATGTTGGCCGTTGGTCAAATAGAAGGGGAATTCTGTCAAAATGGGCTGCTTTTCAATACAATAAAGGCTATCTATCTATCCTTATCAAGATGCGCTACCGATAGGCTGTTAACATTGCCCAAATCACTAACACATAATTAGGGTAGCTAGTGTAGCTGTGTAGCTAGTCTGCCGTAATGGCTTAGGATTCCAGCTTGATGGGTTACTTATATTGACGCGACACTGGTGTTCTGTCGAGATGAGCTACCAAAAGGGGGCTAACGTACAGTAGCCCAAATCCAAACCCACAGAAAGTAGTGCCTTGTAATGACTTGCAACTCAGGTTGACGGGTAGCGCAGATCTACAGGTAGCGCAGATTGACGCGTCGGGGGCAGTGGTTGCCTTACTGCTCTTGCTCCCGATCCCGCTGCAGACGCTGCGTACAGACCACCAATCCCCAGAGGGCACTCTCTCCTCTCTCTCTCTGCTCGATCTCTCTCTCTCCTCCCTCTCTTTCCTCTCTCTTTCTCTCTCTCTCTCTCTCTCTCTCTCTCTCTCTCTCTCTCTCTTCTCTCTCCTCTCTCTGAGGTTCATTTTCACAGTGATTTTGGAAATCTCAACTCCACATGCGGACGATGTCCAGCCTGCGCAGAGCAGAGCAGACCAGACCAGAAGCGATTCCACAGAGAAAGCGAGAGAGAGAGAAAGAAAGAAGGAAAGAGAACGCGTGGTGGACCCAGACCAGAGAGAGAGAGCCCAGAGCCTCTAGGGCCAAAGCCAAGACCGCATTAGGACCTGCGGTTGGGTCGGAGGGCTAGATGAGCTTACCAGCCCTGCCGCTGTCTGGCCATGATGTCATGTCGTACGGCCCCCGTGCCAGAGGGTCAAAGTGCTCATGCGAGCACCCCGTCCACCCCCCACCCCCCCATTTCAAACTCTACCATTCACCCACCACAAAGCAGCTCAACCACTGTTGTTGTTGGTGAAATACTTTTTTCGTGCCGTCGGAAATTGTAACACATTTTATGCAAATGGGGCCATCTGTAGAATTTCGAGTGTTAAGTGAATGCGTGTCGGAGTCTCAATCTCAACCCATCCACCAGCGATCTTCCACCCAGCCCCCCCATCTCTCCATCACTAGCAATGCTGCTACTGCCACACACTGACGAGGCACAGAGGGCCCCTGTTCGAAATAACTCTTCACGTCCACCGGATGTTATAACGCAATGTATGCAAATAGTCCGTATCTGGGTAGCCTACAAGGCCAACTCCCACCCGCCACCTCCACCACAAAGCAGCATCCATCCGCACCAACGCTGTTGCTGCTTTCATACACTGACACTGCACAGAGGGCCCCTGATCGAAATAACGCTCCACGCCGACCGACCGGATGTCATAACGCAATATATGCAAATGCGGCCATCTGTATATAGGATTTCAATGTGTTAAGTTAATGCGTGTCCGAGTGCGAGCGAGTGAGGTTTCTGGATGGCTCGTGTGGCTCGGCGGCTTATGATGTCTGGAGGAAATGCTGTGGTTTTGGAAAAGGAGAGTTTTTATGAACTACGCAGTGCAGGAAGAGAGAGCATATTATTCCCCCCCTCCTTCTCTTTCTCTCGGCGGCTGCCTGTCATTCGAAACGTGCATTGTTAGCCTCCCGAGTGTTGACTTGACAAGATCTTGAAAACTATATCGCCCACACGTGAACCATCCATTATTCTTAGTTTACACCGTTACGATGGGGCCAAGATGTGAATGAATAAACGGCGTGAACGTGGCCAATGTTGATGTCATGGAATATACACCGCATTTCACATTATTACGCAAATGACATTTTTTGCCGTTTTCCTAAATAATCAATAGAAATGACAGTCGTCATAATTTTCAAGTAATCGGCCATTAGAGTACAATTCAAAAGTTTTTGAATGAACCTTCCAATGATAACGGTATTTTTTTAAATAACAAAAAACTTAAAATGCCCAAAATGCTCTGTTCCAAATTATTACGCAAAACAGCTTTGTAGTGTTGTAATACAAATTTCTTTCTTTTTTTCCCATTTACATCAAAACAGTTGGCATTTGGTACCTTCTAAATTACATTTCGATGTTCAAAACTTGGTCATAAGCTGTAACTGGAATGATGCGTTTAACATTGAAGTCAATGGCAGGGCATTGCATGGGAGTTATGGAAGCCTAGATATCCTTGATGCTTTGCTCTCAGCTGTTTTTGTTTGTTTGGTCTGGTGACCCACACTTCACTCTTCAATATACCCGTAGATTTCCATGCCACGTGTAGGTGCTTTGGAGGTGATGACATTCTAACTCACCAGACATAGCATCCCATTCATTTTCAATGGGGTTTTATGTCTGGTGCGTTAGAATGTCATCACCTCAAAAGCACCTAAACGTGGCATGGAAATCTACGGGTATATTGAAGAGTGAAGTGTGGGTCACCAGACCAAACAAACAAAAACAGCTGAGAGCAAAGCATCAAGGATATCTGGGCTTCCATAACTCCCATGCAATGCCCTACCATTGACTTCAATGTTAATCGCAGCATTCCAGTTACTAAGACAAAGAGCTTATCACCAAGTATTAAACATTGAAATGTAATTTAGAAGGTACCAAATTCCAACTGTTTTGAGGTAAATGGGAAAAAAAGAAAGAAATTTGGATTACAACACTACAAAACTATTTTGCGTAATAATGTGGAACAGAGCATTTAAAGTTTTTTATTATTTTAAAAAATACCGTTATCATTGGAAGGTTCATTCAAAAACTTTTAAATTGTACTCTAATGGCTGATGACTTGAAAATTATGACGACTGTCATTTGTATTGATTATTTGGGGAAACAGCGAAAAATGTCATTTGCATAATAATGTGGAATGCGGTGTAGTTGAATACACAGTGTCTGTCAAAAGCAGAAACCAAAGGGCTGTTGGGCTATGGCGGTCAGATAGTATAAAAAGGTGGTCATTTGAAGGTTCTGTTTGACAAAGAACAAGTCGGTGAGCACAAAAAAACATGGAAGAGGCCGAGGCACTCTTCTGCATAATAAATAATAAACTGGTTGCTTGAACTCAAAAACAATGTCAATGGCCCTACCATGGTGCTAACGGTAGGGCGCTCGTCTGCTATGCGGCCGACCGGGGTTCGATTCCCCGGCCTGGTCCTTTGCCGGCCCTTTTCCGTCTCTCTCTCCCAACTCACTTAATGTATTAAAAACATTTTTGGGGGGGCTTTTCAAGCCTTGAATTTTTTTAATGTTTTTTATGCTGAACGTGTCTACCCTTTTCTATATCATTGGCTGACCAATTCTGCCAAACGCCTGAAAGGTGAATGTGAATCTCTTAACGAATGTTGTTACGTATCCGTTACGTGTCCTTACCCACAGTGGTAGCAGCACCAAGTGTGAAGGAGGAAGAGGAGGATGGGGACGAAGGCCAGGGTAAGCAGGAAGAGACCCTATTGAACGTCATCAGACCGGACTACGAGAAGCCACCGCCCCCACCCCCAATGGAGCCCCTCTACGGCCTCAACGACGAAGGCAAAGTCAGAGGTATGGCACGGGTTTATCAGGACATTATTGTGTGAAGAGATTTGCCATTGAATATGTAATAGTTTTGGGTAGGGTGTGCACATTCAAAAACACTTGTTGCAGTTGCCAGACAAAAAAGTCAGACAGTTGAAAAAGGTAGGTCTGCACACTGCCGATAAGCTCCAAAAAATACACTTTATTATTTAAAAAGCAACGTTTCGATCACCCTGGATCTTCATCAGGCATATACCTTTTTCAACAATTTTGCATGGAATTTCTTATTTTATTTAACCCATTGATATACTGTATACACTGCATTGACCTAGGCGTCTGGAGCGACATAGACGCAGAATTCAGGCCCATGAGATTTTAGATTGTTTATTAAAAATGTGGGTATGTAAGAGCTGAATGAACACATTCCAATGGAAGATGAGGATACAACTCATTTCATGTTTTTAATTGCTTCGGAGGCTGAAATATTTAGTTTTTTTAGGCTGAGGGCACCTTTTCCCAAAAAGGGCTGAGACATTTAGCAGGCTTTTTTGCAGGTGCTTTATGCTAAAATGGATTAAATGGATTAATACATGTGACGGCAATTTGATATTTAGTTTGTGTAATATCTGCAATATATGCATTTTTTTATTTATTAATTTAAATTTAATGTAGCCCATCTGTTTATCTAATATAAATGTAATGAAATGGCGTAAGCACATCCCCACAGTAGACTTGTGAATGTGTATTGAGACTGTCGATCCATCTCCACAGTAGACTTCTGGTAGACTTCTGAAGTTTCATATTGAGACCTAGATCCATTCTCTTCTCTTCTCTTCTCTTCTCTTCTCTTCTCTTCTCTTCTCTTCTCTTCTCTTCTCTTCTCTTCTCTTCTCTTCTCTTCTCTTCTCTTCTCTTCCCGTCTCTTCTCTTCTCTTCCCGTCTCTTCTCTTCTCTTCTCTTCTCTTCTCTTCTCTTCTCTTCTCTTCTCTTCTCTTCTCTTCCCGTCTCTTCTCTTCTCCTCTGTTCTCTTCTCTCTTCTCTTCTCTTCTCTTCGCTTCTCGTCTCTTCTCTTCTTTTCTCTTCTCTCCTCTTCTCAGCTGCGCCAGAGGAAGTCTTCTCGGCCCTAAGAGACTTTGGATACAAATCCTTCAGGCCGGGCCAGGAGGTGGCCATAATGCGAATCCTATCTGGTAAACATATTACTACCGGCTCAACTTCTACTCTAGGGTCTCTCTCTTTCTCTTTCTCTCTCTCTGGTTCTCTCTCTCTCTCTCTCTCTCTCTCTCTCTCTCTCGCTCTCTCTCTCTCTCTCTCGCTCTCTCTCTCTCTCTCTCACATTGCTACTCTTTTCCTGTAATGGGGCTTTATTTGTTCCGTAGTGTGCATTGGGAGTTTGTTCATGGTGTGAGGAGAATTATGAATCCCTGTGTTGCTCATCTAAAGGTATTAGCTCTGTCTCAAGTTTCGCTATCTCGATTGCTAGCCGTTCCCCCTAACTGGGCTTTATTTTTACGTAAGGGGGAATGTGGTCATGGTATGGAGAATCAGGAATCGTGATTCATATGCGATTAATACGTGATTCTTACATACTAGAGTTGCTCATAAAAACATAGGTTTAGGTTCTTGCCTCTGATTGCTACCCTTTTCCTGCAATGGACCTTTACGTATAGGGAGTTTGTCCATGGTGTGTGTGCAGTCATGAGCTGGCCTAGTGTTCATGGTTGATTTATTCACTTTATGTTTCTCTAATGTTTCAGGCCAGTCCACCCTGGTGGTGCTCTCCACGGGGATGGGCAAGTCCCTGTGCTACCAGCTCCCGGCTTACCTCTACGCCCAGAGGTCCAATTGTATCACGCTGGTGGTCTCTCCTCTGGTCTCCCTCATGGACGATCAGGTATGCTTGTGTCGTTACATATACTGTCTGTTTGGCAAGAGCCCCGATATGCACCACCCACCTCCATATACCGGTAATGCGTTTATAATGACAAATTCATTTAAATCTAAAAATCTACATCTAATATGGTCTCTCCTCCGGTTTCCCTCATGGATCATTGGATATGCTTGAGTCATTAGCCCTGTTTATACTGCGGGTCATTGGCCCAGGAACTTAAACCCAGGAATTAAAGCCAAGGACTAGAGGTCCTGGTGCGTTTATACTGTCGGCCAATTAGAATGGTAGCCATGGCCTGTTGAACCAGGGCTTGCTGGTGAACCCTGGCAGTTAAGGAGGGACCATTACCCAGACAACAGTTCTTGGTTTGGCCCAGTTCTGGCCTAGCCCAGGCAGTATAATCGGGTATAGGGGTGAGGCTTAAGTTCCTGGGCCAATGTGTTCATGCGAACCCCATAATGCTCCCACACCCTTTTCATGATTGGATTTCAATTAAATGTAAAGGTGCACTGTGTAATAGTTTTAGCAGTTTCTTTCCAGAATTTAATGAGCAGCATATTAGTTGCAATACCTTCTCTGGCCACCATCCTACATAGTGCACCTTAAAGCCATATAATGCTATTGTCATTTTTCTAAATCTAAAATTCCAAGTACATTGTCGGTCTCATTTCCCACCCCCATGATTAGACTTGATTATGCACGGTCCAATCGTCCATCTGTGCGTCTGTGTGTGTGTGATTGTCAGAGATATTTGATTTGCATGGTGACTTTTGAACAGAATGCATGTATATTATAACCAAAGGAGTATATTAAATATTTTGCTTACATGTTTGTTTTCCCAATTTTTGCAGCTCTCAGGTCTGCCTCCCAATCTTAAGGCTGCAGCCATTCACTCCAACATGAGCATGAAGCAGAGAGAGGCAGCTATAGAGAAGGTGGGTACTCTTTCACTCTTCCGAATATCAGAAAGCTGAAAGAAGAAAAATCCGCACTCACAAACTAAGTCTCATTATTTATTAATAAATTACCACCATGTCCAAAAGCAAACGCGTTTCGGCTATCAAGCCATCATCAGTGTGTTACCTCAAGGGCAGTCATGGGTGAGCGGTTAGGGCGTCAGACTTGCATCCCAGAGGTTGCCGGTTCGACTCCCGACCCGCCAGGTTGGTGGGGGGAGTAATCAACCAGTGCTCTCCCCCATCCTCCTCCATGACTGAGGTACCCTGAGCATGGTACCGTCCCACTGCACTGCTCCCCATGGGGTGCCACTGAGGGCTGCCCCCTTGCACGGGTGAGGCATAAATGCAATTTTGTTGTGTGCAGTGTGCAGTGTTCACTTGTGTGCTGTGGAGTGCTGTGTCACAATGACAATGGGAGTTGGAGTTTCCCAATGGGCTTTCACTTTCGTTTTCAATCATGGAGGAGGATGGGGGAAGAGCACTGGTCTGTGAATCGAAATGCCGTCTACCATTTTTTGCCTGGCACCTGGATTATTGTTTTTGTGGATATGATGGGCACCCCAACCTCCAAACGTTTTTTGTCTGAGCATTTGACGGACTGTGTGTTGCAAGTGAAGGCAAGACAGGTGTTGTGTATTGTTTTGTTACTGACTAAACATCTGAGCTACTGCATGTTTCAGATGTGGTGTATTGTTTTGTGTTGACTGAATATCTTTCTAAAGAAAATATTTTTTGGTCTTTTTTTAATTAGTTTATTTATGATGGGACAGTGAGAAATTGGACAGGAAACAAGTGGGGAGAGAGAGAGAGAGATGGGCGCACTCGAGGCGTAATTGAACCCAGGTCGCCGATGTAGGAGCCCAGTGCCCTACCGTTGCAGTCACGGTAGAGCCGTGTTGACTGAACATCTGAGCAACTGTGTGTTTCAGGTGAAGGCAGGCCAGGTGTTGTGTATGTTTTGCGTTGACTGAACAGCTGAGCAACTGTGTGTTTCAGGTGAAGGCGGGCCAGGTGCATGTGCTGCTGCTGTCCCCCGAGGCCCTGGTGGGCGGGGGCCACTCCGGCTCCGGCTGCCTGCCCCCTGCTGACCAGCTCCCCCCGGTGGCCTTCGCCTGTATTGACGAGGCCCACTGCGTCTCGGAGTGGTCCCACAACTTCAGACCCTGCTACCTCAGACTCTGCAAGGTGAGGCTGAATTAAGACATTAAGGTGCTGATATTTTAAGAGCGGATATTTTTAAATAGATAGATATTTTTAAATGCTATGTATCTATCTATCTATCTATCATCCGTTTACGTGTGAATATGACTTGTGGATACAAATAAAACCTCCATGGTGACAGGCGCATTTTAGCTCCCTGAATGTAATATTTTAAAAACCAGAGTTTTGAAATATGCATATGTGTACGTGCACACCAGAGGCCAGAACCAATGTGTTTTCAAAATAAAATAGTAGTTTTGATTTGCATTTCCATCAATATCCCCTTTGTACTTTCTGCATAGGGGAGTTGCACATTGGGACAAGCATTCTCACAACAATAAATCGGATGTATCGCAGCAAATATTTAAAAATCCTTTAGCTACATATTTATTTTTCAGGCACTTTCAAATAACAAATCTTCTGTATGGAGCCTTTTTATAATACCTCCAATGGCAACCGTTGTTTTTAACCATGACAATCCTCGGTAACACTTAATTTGACAACAGCGTCATACTTAACATAACAGTACCCATAACAGTGTCATAACGCAGTCATACATGTATCATAAACATGTCAGTGTCATAAACATTTTATGACCTTTGTCATTAAGTGAAATTCGGTTATGTTAAAGACAGCCCTAACAATGTCAAATTTTCATGACCATAAAACTTTTGAAATTGACATGTTTATGATGACTGTGTCATGATGACACCGTTTTGACACCATTATGACACTGTTATGTCACAGGTATGACGCCGGCTTCAATTGTAGTCCAGTTTTTACCATGCTGCTTATGTGGTGTTGTTTTAGCTGAGGTTGGAGACCTATTAAAGGGAGGAGGGAGCGCACCACACCCCTCTAACGTGGCATTTTTGGACCATTACGCCAAAAATGGAATTTAGAAAAACAATGTCTTTGTCCCTGGGCTGGTCTGGCCTGACCTGGCCTTGCTCTCTCTCTCTCTCTCTCTCTCTCTGTCTCCCTTTCCCGTCTCGACTACCTCATTCATTTGTTTTGGCACACAATCTCTCTCTCTCTCTCTCTCTCTCTCTCTCTCTCTCTCTCTCTCTCTCTCTCTCTCTCTCTCTCTCTCGGTCTCTCTCTCTCTCTCTCTCTCTCTCTCTCTCTCTCTCTCTCTCTCTCTCTCTCTCTCTAACCATGACAATCGTCTTTGTTCCGTGTAGGTGCTGCGTGACCGTCTGGGTGTGCGTTGTCTGCTGGGTCTGACGGCCACGGCCACCCTCTCCACCGCGCTGGACATCGCCCACCACCTGAACATCAGCGACCAGGAGGGCATCGCCGTGCGCTCGGCCGCCGTGCCACACAACCTCCAGCTCTCCGTCTCCATGGACCGGGACAAGGACCAGGTACGCTACGCTGCACCCCCAGGCCTCTGAATTACCCACCAACTGGCCAGATGTGGTGAAATTTCTTTTTTTTAAAAGTATTTTTTGGGGGCTTTTTGGCCTTTATTATTACAGGACAGTGTGAGAGTAGACAGGAAATGATTGGGAGAGAGAGATGGGGCAGGGCCGGGAAATGACCCCGGCTGGACTCGAAATGGGGTCCCCATGGGCAATGTAAGCCCAAATGTTGGTGAAATTTCAGTTTGGCTTGTAGAAAAGAAAGCTTGGCAGCCACTTTGACCCAATAGTGAGTGCTTGTTTGGCTAGTAAGATTAACAACTTCAAGCCATTTTGGCTTATTAAAAGTTTATTTAGAGCCCTGGCTGCAATACTCACACATCTCACAAAAAGATAATTTCAGCAATGTGGTTGTTATGACACTAACATTATGAGACATGTTGATTTTTTGGATGGATAACATTTGGATAATAAAACCTCCTCATACTCTCGGCTAGTTGACATATATGGGACTAAAAATGTGCCATAGGATTGATGAAGGATTGTCCCCCATCCTTCCCTCCTCCTCTCCTCTCATTCACCCTCACTCCCACCCACCCTCCTCCTCTCCTCTCCTCTCCTCTCCTCTTCTCTTCTCTCCTCTTCTCTCCTCTTCTCTCCTCTTCTCTTCTCTTCTCTTCTCTTCTCTTCTCTTCTCTTCTCTTCTCTTCTCTTCTCTTCTCTTCTCTTCTCTTCTCTTCTCTTCTCTTCTCTTCTCCATAGGCCCTGGTGTGTCTGTTGAAGGGGGAGCGGTTTGGTGCTCTGGACTCCATCATTGTGTACTGCACCAGGCGAGAGGAGACCACGCGCATCTCCGCACTACTGCGCACCTGCCTGCAGGGGGTGACGGTCAAGGAGTCGGCCGTGCCCCGCAAAGAGGACGACGACAACCCAGTGGGCAAGAAGAAGAAAGCTCTGGGTACAAAGCCATGGTCTTCCTTTGTGTGTGTCCCTGTATGTGGGCGTGTGTGTGTGCGTGCGTGTGTGTACTCTATTAGTTAATTAATCCAGCAATCATCTTTTGTTCATTGAGCAATACATGGGTGACATAAATTGTAACAGTTGATGCATACGGGATGCACCTCTGGCTCTGATGTCTGCTCTGAACTTCATATTGTTAATGGGTTGGATGGGAAGCAGGATTCTAGGTACTGGACCTTTCTAGATAAGCAAGTAAATTACCTGGGAAGAACTACTCTAATTTTCACGTTTTTACATGGTCTAAGTAAAACAAGAGGGAGCAACACATTCCTGCTCCAAGTGGACTTTTTTTCCCTTTTGCGTCATACAGTATATCACGAAAGTGAATACACCCCTCACAGTTTTGCAGATTTTTGAGTATATCTTTTCACAGAAAAGCATTGCAGAAATTTCACTTTGACACAATGATTAGTGACCTTTTAACAACATATTTAACCGCTTAAATTTCTTGTTCACTCAGAAAAAAACAAAATACAGTCATTAATGTTTGAACATGTACTCACAAAAGTGAGTACACCCCAGATTAAAATCCGGTAGAGAAGGGGCCGTGTTGGCTCGAATCGTCTCGAAATGAAAAGGGATGACAAGGGAGGTCATCAGTGTGCGTTTCAACCTTTCTTTGCATTGAACTTTTACATTTTGAGTCTGCATCTGGCTTAAATAGATTGGTGTGAGATTTGAATGCAATCCTATGGAGAATATCATGATCTGCTTCAGTAGTCACAGTGCATGTTGACATGTATGTTTCTTTTAGGTGTATTTCAGATTGCCAATGTTGACAGCATTCATGCATCCCCAAACCATGTCAGTCCCACTACCATGCTTGGCTTATGAGAGGATACACCTTTTTTGTAAAACTCACTTGTTTACCACCACACATGCTTGACACCATCTAAAGCAAATTTGTTTATCTTGGTCTCAAGAGAGATGAACAGACCAAGGATATGGATCACTGGAACCATGTCGTGTGGTCTGAAGAGACCAAGATAAACAAATTTGCTTTAGATGGTGTCAAGCATGTGTGGTGGTAAACAAGTGAGTTTTACAAAAAAGGTGTATCCTCTCATAAGCCAAGCATGGTAGTGGGACTGACATGGTTTGGGGATGCATGAATGCTGTCAACATTGGCAATCTGAAATACACCTAAAAGAAACATGCATGTCAACATGCACTGTGACTACTGAAGCAGATCATGATATTCTCCATAGGATTGCATTCAAATCTCACACCAATCTATTTAAGCCAGATGCAGACTCAAAATTTAAAAGTTCAATGCAAAGAAAGGTTGAAACGCACACTGATGACCTCCCTTGTCATCCCTTTTCATTTCGTTTCATTTCGAGACGATTCGAGCCAACATAGCCCCTTCTCTACCGGATTTTAATCTGGGGTGTACTCACTTTTGTGAGTACATGTTCAAACATTAATGGCTGTATTTTGTTTTTTTCTGAGTGAACAAGAAATTTAAGCGGTTAAATATGTTGCTAAAAGGTCACTAATCATTGTGTCAAAGTTACATTTCTGTAATGCTTTCCTATGAAAAGATATACTCAAAACTCTGCAAAACTGTGAGGGGTGTATTCACTTTCGTGATATACTGTACATCACAGTGATTCTCAAACTGTGGGCCTGGTGGGCCTTGAAAGTATTCCAAGTGGGATCATTGAAAATCATTTTCTATAAATCAAAACTTGTGTATGCGTGTGTGTGTGGGTGGGTGGCTGTTGGCAATTTATTTGAGTTAATTGGGCCAGAGGAGGGTGGAAGATTTATGAAAATTTCATGTGGGCCCCAATTTGGAATAGTTTGCGAACCCCTGATGCATCATATATGTTCCCTCTGGTTCTTCCCGTGCTCAGCCAGGAAGAAGATCCGCAAGCCCCTCAAATGGATTGCGGAGGCGTACCACGCGGGCATGTCGGCGTCGGAGCGTCGGCGCGTGCAGAACAACTTCATGTGCGGCGAGCTACGTGTGGTGGTGGCCACGGTGGCGTTCGGTATGGGCCTAGACAAGTCGGACGTGCGGGGCATCGTGCACTACAACATGCCCAAGAGCTTCGAGAGCTATGTGCAGGAGATCGGCCGAGCGGGCAGGGACGGGGAGCCCGCGCACTGCCACCTCTTCCTGGACCCCGAGGTCGGTGTGCCAAGGAATCATAGCATACACTGTTTCTCAATGTCAAGTGTTCTAGCCTTGCTAGGACGTGAAATGCCCAGTGATTGGATACTCTTTGGTGAACTCTTTGGAGTATCCAATCACCAGGCATTTCACACCTATTCACTATTTGCTGAAAATACTCAACTGCATCATAACATGCTATGACAGTACCGGGAGCCCTAACCCCTTAGCGCAGCACTATGGCTCTCTGTAATGCCATAGTAATGTTGTTATGATGTAGTAAAGCATTTTTCAGCAAGTTAATAGGGTCGCCGGCGACCCCAGCTGCAGTAAGAGGCTACGTAACATAGTTAAGACATAGCCTTCACAATTTTGGTGACAGTAAGGTTATAACATAGGCTCTGCACTAAGCGGTTAGTTTGTTTGGTGTTCAGATGGAAAACCCTTTAAAAAAAGCCATTCCAAAACTCTTTGTATTGCCTTCAAATCAATTTCATTTTTAAATGGCATTTTCACCAAGGGATCACAATCAAAAAGCCCATTAAAAGTTACTATCATGTACAGCAAATCAAACCCAAACAGAATTAGATGGACTGTTTTTTGAGGTTTACTAAATGTATAGAAATACTGCTTGTTTTTGTAAACTCATCAAAAGAGAGGATTTTGCATCTGAGCTCTTCACTTGTAATTGCATTTCTGGGTTTATGTGCAAACAAAAAAATTCAAGAGGTTACCTATACCAACACAGGCTTTCAAGTGTTGATGTCAACTCATGTCATGTTGTTTTTTTTTAAAAAAGTATTCAAAATAGATGCTGTTTAATCTACTCGTGTTTAACTGGTGTCTCATTGACTCAGTTATTTTCACGTCTCATGTGCTATTATTATATTGCCTTTTTCAACATGTGAAATATGTAAATCAAATTCTTGTTTGTTGCAACATTTTAAAACACCAGGGGGGTATACCAACAACAAGGTTAAGTGATAAACCAGGCTTAGTTACAGGAGGAGAGGAGTGCCGCACACTCCCAAGTTTTATAAACACGTTTTTAATGTGACAACGTTTCAGCCTGTCGGCCTTCCACACGTGACCTGAGGAAGGCTGACAGGCCGAAACGTTGTCACATTGAAAACTTGTTTATACAACTAGGGAGTGTGCTGCACTTCTCTCCTCCTGCAAGTGTTTTACTGGTTGCTAGCACCTCTTTTTCTGGTGTGCGTTTTGCACCTCTACTCATAAACCAGACTCAGTTAATGGACAGGAAGTGGTGCTAATACCTGCTAATAGATATACCTGCAGGCACCATTTAGTTACGAAAATCAAGACTCCAGGCTCTTCTATTCGATAGTTCACCTCTACCACAAGGTTAACTTAACCGGGATTACTACTGAACCAGCTTCTTATAGCCCCCTGACCACTGGATTGCTTGTTGTTTACGCGTCCTTCTACAGGGCGGGGATCTGCACGAGTTGCGGAGACACATCTACTCAGACACTGTGGACTACATCACCGTCAAGAAGCTCGTCCAGAAGGTCTTCCCATCATGCAAGTGCAGACAGATTCACGAGAAGCACCAGGAAATGGCTAAGGTCTGTTGGTCACCATATGTTTTCAAGCACTCTAGGAAAGAAGATTTCATTGTCTGGCTACTAATTCAACCTATTAAAGACACACTAAGTACTTTTCAGTTTCCCTGCTGCCACACATTATATTGGGAAGTTATGCTCCTTAAAAAACATCCTAGTGCAGTCATAGTTCATGTAGGATTGTGTAGCAAATTCAGAAGTGCCTTTCTCCGGAAGTTGGGGAATCACTGCAACCATTTGAGACATTTTTAACATTTGAAAAACTATTGCTGCTGCTTTATATGTTGCTAGGTAGTGTATGTAAGGAGGAATGTATGACGTGTAAGTATGCTATATATCTGTACTGTCATTGTTGTGTATCTCTGTTATGTCTATTGTGTTATGAGGCAGCTTATCCACTAGGGTGTAAATCAAGATGGGGCCTATGCTTGTGCCTTTCTATTCAACAGCCACTGAGACTCGTATTCTGTGTAAAACAAACGATGGTTACCACGGGTCTATGAGCTTTGGATGACCGCCCAGCAGTGCGGAAATAGACAAGAAATGGAACAAAAAAGAGGGGTTTTAATGGTCTCGCATCACCTGCCGTGCTCTTCACAACAGTGCAAACATTTCAGATATCCCATCCAACAAAAAGGATGCACTGAGCATGGGATCAGCCGAAACGTGTGCACTTTCTTAAATAGCTTTCCTGGGACAAATTCTTCTACATGAAATGTCGATCTTGAGAATTGAGAAACCTTGAATCTTTTTTTGTGTGCCTTTATAATGACAGGACAGTGTGAGAGGAGACAGGAAATGAGCAGAAGAGAGACATGAGGTAGGGCTGGATAACAACCCCGGCCGGACTCGAACCAGGGTCCCCATGAGTATGCAAGCCCAAATGCGTTGTGCCACAGGCGCCCCCGAGAAATCTTGAATCTTAATATCCACGTTTTGTTTTTGTTTTGCACAGGCTATGGAAGTAGATGACGAGGAGATGATGGAGCTGATGGATGCGTGTGAGGGCGTTCACGACAGCCAAGCACAGCAGCAGCCATCAGAGGTGACCACGTCAGACCAAAGCACAGCTGTTAAGATGGATGCCATGGAGACACCTGAGCAGACCTCCACCTCCACCACCATCACCAGCAGTGAGGAGCAGACCTCCACCACCATCACCAGCAGTGAGGAGCAGAAGCACTCGCTAAATCCGACCGAGAACCCACAACCCCATCAACAGACCTCTTCCTCTCAAGCAGATGATGACAGGGAGGGCATGGTTAAGACACCTGGAGGTGACATGGAGGAGGAGGAGGAGGAGGAGGAGGAGGAGATGGTGGAAAAAGACTTTGTAGTCACACAGAGAGTGTGTCACACCCATGAGAGGGCCATTCCAATGCAGGACGTAGTGGAGAACCTGGACATCACAGAAGAAGGTGAGTAGACCGCGGCACTACTATTAGTACTGTATTGGAGACCAAAAAAAATACTTTGGTTAGTTTTACGTCACACCAACCTTAGCTTGTAAGCCATCCTGTGAAGACTGATGAAAATATTAAAATTGTCAAAATAGTTAAAATAACATAGAATTTGACAGCCATTTAAGGATATTGTGCACTTGATGAAGGACTGAGCATCCAGAATGTTGTGCAATCACATATTTGGAAGCATAGAACAGTGTTGCTGACATGTATTTCCTTTAAAGGGGCACAAGGTAGGATAACGTTGTTTCTGCGGTGCCTGTGGCATGCCTGTATCAAAATTTACACCGTAATGAAAAAATGCTGTTCAAATAAACTCGCTGTGAGAATGTTTTTCATCACGGAATGCCATTTTTCGTATGAAAAGTGTTTCCCACGACACACGTTCGGACCGCTCTGTCAAAAAGTTGCATTTGGACCGTGGAAGTGGTCGCGAGAGTCATCGTTCACTTACTAATGATTCACATAACCATCGGCTGACTCGGGACAGTGATTAATTAAACTTTTAATCCTACCTGGAGCCCCTTTAAGGCCATGCAACACAGTGAGGGAATTTGAGGTGTTGACACTTGTGTTGTGCTTGTGTTAAGGTGTGGAGACATTGCTGTGCTACCTGGAGCTGCATCCTCAGCAGTGGGTGGAGCTACTGCACCCCACCCTCTCCGTCTGCGACCTGCAGTGCTACGGAGGATCGCAACAGCTGCGCAAGCTCACCAAAATGTAATTAGCCGTGTGTGTATGGGTTGCCGTGTCTAAGTTTCCATGGGGCATATACTGTACTACAAAGCTGGTTCAGGATAAGTTAAGGTTAAGTTAAGAGGTAAATCATCTAATAGAAGAGCCTGGAGCATGGTGTGTCAAGAACATGGTTGTGTGTGTGTGTGTGTGTGTGTGTGTGTGTGTGTGTGTGTGTGTGTGTGTGTGTGTGTGTGTGTGTGTGTGTGTGTGTGTGTGTGTGTGTGTGTGTGTGTGTGTGTGTGTGTGTGTGTGTGTGTGTGTGTGTGTGTGTGTGTGTGTGCGCGCGCCCGCGTGCATGCGTGTGTGTGTGTCTTTCCTACTGTCCTTGGTGTTTGTTGATGGACCGTGTGTTTGTGTGCATGTGTGTGCTTGTGCGTGTGTGTGTTGAGCAGCTGTCCCCCTGTGGCGGTGGCCCTGGCGCGTAAGAGGATGGCCGGGGAGCGTGTGGAGTCCTGCAGCTCTCTGGAGTTCGACGTGGTGGAGCTGGCGGACACTATGGGATGGCAACTGCACCTGGTCAAGAGGGGACTCAGGCAACTACAGTGGGGCTCAGGTAGGGTGTGTGTGTTTGTGTGTATGTGGGTGTGGGTGTGTGGGTGGGTGTGGGTGTGGGTGTGGGTGTGTGGGTGGGTGTGGGTGTGGGTGTGGGTGTTTCATTGCCCAAACAAAACCAGCACACTCACCGATATACACCGCATTCCACATTATTATGCAAATGACATTTTTCGCTGTTTCCCCAAATAATCAATACAAATGACAGTCGTCATAATTTTCAAGTCATCAGCCATTAGAGTACAATTTAAAAGTTTTTGAATGAACCTTCCAATGTTAACGGTATTTTTTTAAATAATAAAAAACTTTAAATGCTCTGTTCCACATTATTACGCAAAATAGTTTTGTAGTGTTGTAATCCAAATTTCTTTCTTTTTTTCCCATTTACCTCAAAACAGTTGGAATTTGGTACCTTCTAAATTACATTTCAATGTTCAATACTTGGTGATAAGCTCTTTGTCTTAGTAACTGG
Source organism: Engraulis encrasicolus (assembly GCF_034702125.1). Lineage (NCBI taxonomy): Eukaryota > Metazoa > Chordata > Actinopteri > Clupeiformes > Engraulidae > Engraulis > Engraulis encrasicolus. Next base: position 28,711,077 of record NC_085876.1, on the reverse strand, counting down.
AATGCTGCGATTAACATTGAAGTCAATGGTAGGGCATTGCATGGGAGTTATGGAAGCCCAGATATCCTTGATGCTTTGCTCTCAGCTGTTTTTGTTTGTTTGGTCTGGTGACCCACACTTCACTCTTCAATATACCCGTAGATTTCCATGCCACGTTTAGGTGCTTTTGAGGTGATGACATTCTAACGCACCAGACATAAAACCCCATTGAAAATGAATGGGATGCTATGTCTGGTGAGTTAGAATGTCATCACCTCCAAAGCACCTACACGTGGCATGGAAATCTACGGGTATATTGAAGAGTGAAGTGAGGGTCACCAGACCAAACAAACAAAAACAGCTGAGAGCAAAGCATCAAGGATATCTAGGCTTCCATAACTCCCATGCAATGCCCTGCCATTGACTTCAATGTTAAACGCAGCATTCCAGTTACAGCTTATGACCAAGTTTTGAACATCGAAATGTAATTTAGAAGGTACCAAATGCCAACTGTTTTGATGTAAATGGGAAAAAAAAGAAAGAAATTTGTATTACAACACTACAAAACTGTTTTGCGTAATAATTTGGAACAGAGCATTTTGGGCATTTTAAGTTTTTTGTTATTTAAAAAAATACCGTTATCATTGGAAGGTTCATTCAAAAACTTTTGAATTGTACTCTAATGGCCGATTACTTGAAAATAATGACGACTGTCATTTCTATTGATTATTTAGGAAAACGGCAAAAAATGTCATTTGCGTAATAATGTGAAATGCGGTGTAAGTGCAAGCATGTTTTAACCTAGTCTGGTCCTGACCATCCCATAATACTACCATTTCATTTCGTATTCATGGTCTGGGGGTTGTTTATCTGATGCAATAGCAGGAAGCGGGAAGGACATTTGTTGTTGACAGTTGTTGAACAAAAATGTCTGACGTCTATCTTTGGCGATGTAGGACCGTTTAACAGACATGTTTGACAGAACATCCTACCGTAGGATAAAATTACAATGTAGGACCGTTTGTCAGAACACCGGCCAAATCCTATCGGTCAACATCGCTCCAGAGAAAACAGTTACCAGACATAGTGCGGAGCCATGTCTCTTGGCGGAAGTACGTAGGATAGCGCGCGAGGCTAGTAATAACCAGTAATATTTTTCCTTTTTTCCGCTGCTTTGCTTTTCCCCAGGGTTCTTCGGTGGTTCAGGCCGGAGCGGCGTCCACGTGGAGTTCAGCCACCTGTCCTTCTACTTCCGTTCCTATGGCGACCTGACGCCCGACGAGATGGACCGGGTGTGTGCCTTCCTCCACGGCCGTGTGCAGGCCCAGGAGAGGACCCAGCTCTACCAACTCAAGGCCTGCTTCAAAGCCTTCCGCAGGTTAGTAACACGTTATAACGTGTTTATAAACATTAGATGCGTTATAACATGTTCATAAGCAGCGCCTCTTAGCGCAAACTTTGCTTTAAAGCCTTTCTAAGGTTATTAACATGTTATAACATATTTATAGCAGCAGCCTTCTATAGGTCCTTCATGATTTATTTATTACTCAAATCCTTTATAAAGCAACAGCTCCTCCAGCTCCAGGCCTTTTTTATGACACTGAAAATATGTCTTGTATTGTATTGTCTAAACTCAAGGCTCTCTGTGTCCCCCTAGTGTTGCGTACCGGAGCTGCAGCTACTGTCTCGAGGAGCTGGATGAGGAGAGGAGCCTGCGGCTGAAGGAGCTACTGAGCGAGTACTTTGACAAGAGGAGGGACCTGGACCTCAGCAAGGAGTACCAACAGGACCAGGATGAAGACGAGGACTCGCTCATCAAACTCAAGGTTGGCGTGCACGCGTGTGTGCGTGTGTGCATGTGTTTCAAATCAAACGTAAATAGTCTGTTGAGGTTCCGCTCAATCTGCCATAATGGGTTGTTTGTCCATCTGGAGTCAGATGTCACAGATAGGAGTGCTGGCCTGATTAATTACTGACTGACTAAGACTACATCCACACAACAGCCACACGAAAGGCAACAAGATTTTCTTTTACCGGGCAAAAAAATAGATCGCGTCCACACTGGCAAGGCAATGCTTGCTGAAAACCTTGCAATGCACATGCCACACCTCTATGTGCGCTGTAAGACAATCCGAACAGATACACCAGAACAATGGAAGAAGTATGGCACATGTGCATACATCCCTTCTTCTACTGGTTGTCTAGTTACATGTGGGTTTAAAATAGAATAGCGTCTCTGCTGCTTTCATAGTTGGTGTAACACCAGTAGATTTCGCTTCACTAATGCAGGGGCAGCCATGGCTCAATTGTTAGAGCTCTGGCAATCCCACCCTTACCAGCACTTCCATCCATGGTTGAAGTGCCCCTTGAGCAAGGCATGTAACCCCAAATTGCTCCAGGGCCTGTAACCAATATCCTGTACCTAAACAACTGTAAGTCAGTTTGGACAAAAAGGTCTGTTAAGTGTAATGTAATGTAAAATAAACTTAGTTGTGACTAATTATTGTAAAATAAACTTAGTAGTGACTGCAGCACTGCTCCAACTGCTACTCTATGGTCCACCGTGGACGCTGGTGTTGTTATGAATGATGTGTGCGAGCCTGCTGTTTGTTGTACTCCAATGGTTCTGACGTAACTGTTATATCCATTCTATTGGTCCAGACGGCTTGGCAACGGTAATGTTGCCAGATTTTTCCACACTGGAATCTGTTAAAAAATATTGTTTTGGGGTACCCAAAATGCCATTGCCATGGGAACATGAGGCTGAGACAATTCAAAACTGTATTGGATTCTCTCGAATCCATTGATGGATGGATGGATGGATGGATGTAGCCTAACTGTGTGTGACCAGTCACACCTGCCAAACTGCAGAGTATTTCCAACAGTGTTTGGATGGATCTACCATCACTTCTATGTGTTCAGATCCAAATAGAAGTACTGGGTATTTAAGTGTGTGTGTGTCTGTGAGTGAGTGAGAGAGAGAGGAAGTGGCATGCCTTAATGTGAGCATGTCTTACCAAAAATGACCATAAATGTCTTAAAACTGTGATTAATTACTTCAACGCAGAAAGCCCAGTATGACGGGGAAAATGTGGCAAATGTGATGCCAAAAGAAAACAGAAAAGCGGTATTAATCTTTCTTCATCTTTCGTCAGATGAAAGACTGAGAATGGCAAGGTGGCCTTGAAAGCTATAATTTGCTAATTAAAAACAGGCTTCTCAATGTGACGGAGAAAACGTGGCAAATGAAACATGTCAAAAAAGGGAAATTGAGCACTGATCTCTTTCCATGTCTGACACACACACACACACACACACACACACACACTCTCTCTCTCTCTCTCTCTCTCTCTCTCTCTCTCTCTCTCTCTCTCTAATACACACATTTATTTTTTGAGAATTGTTTTTTTTCATTCTCTCATACTGCACTATAATGAGATGCTGTCATATAAGAAATCTTGGATCTTGAATGTCAAAAAAGGGGGGAATGATTATTGAGCACTAATCTTTCCGTGTGTGTGTGTGTCTGTCGTCAGATGAAGGATTGGGAGGGCCAGATCCGTGCCGACGTCCGAGGGTTCCTGGCCAGCCGCAGTGACGAGAAGTTCTCCGGGCGGGCAGTGGCACGGATATTCCATGGAATTGGTAAGCCCCTTTGGTGGAAAATCGAAGAAAAAAAAAAACTTTTTGATATGGTGTGTCTGTTTTGTTTCTCAAAAGTGATATTTTCCGTCCCCTGACTGCCTGACTACGGTAACTGCCATGTGCCATAATTCTGTAGACGGGACGTCTCCGTTTTTTGATGGTATCTTTAATTTAATTGCTTTTAATATATATATTTTTTTATTCCTCTTCTTTTTCTCCTTTTATTCTTTCTACTTTAAAGGGAGCCCCTGCTATCCTGCCCAGATCTTTGGCAGGGACCGCCGTTTCTGGAGGAAATACATTCAGTTCGATTTCAATGAAATCATCCGTCTTGCCACACAAGAAATAATAAGGACCAAGTGATGACATGGGATGAGCTGAGCTGTGCTGCATGTGGCACTTTTGAGTCACCCTTTTGCATTTTGTGAGCTTCTCACTGGACTGTGTGTGTGTGTGTGTGTGTGTGTGTGTGTGTGTGTGTGTGTGTGTGTGTGTGTGCGCGCGCGCATGCACATGTGTTTGTTTTATATAGGAAAGAATGACTTTTTTACGTTTTCTATTTTTTGAAAATAAATAATTAAAAAAATGTTTTTGTATGAACTGTTTGTTTCTTCGAATTGCAGTTGACTTTGTACAGGTATTTGTGATTCATTGGAATAGTTGAAAGCGTAGCACAACATGTGTCCATTCCAATGTTGAAGGTGCTGTTCATGCATTTTGTGTGTGTGTGCGCAGATAGACACCCCCATTTTATGCTTGCTTAAAGGGACACTGTGTGAGATTTTAAGTTGTTTATTTGAAGAATTCATGCTGCCCATTCACTAATGTTACCTTTTTCATGAATACGTACCCCCACCATCAAACTGTAAGTATTCGTTATGACTGGAAAAATTGCACTTTTCATACATGAAAATGGGGATCTTCTCCATGGTCCACCATTTTGAATTTCCAAAAATAGCCATTTTTAGCTGCAAAAATGACTACTTGGATCATACTAGGAAACATTTGTTTATGACTTAGTAAACTTACATGTAAAGATCAAATTTGGCAATAGGCAGCCCGGTTTCAATGAGCAGCATAGTTGCAGTACCTTTTTGAACATTTCCTGCACAGTGTCCCTTTAAGCATAAAATGGGGGTGTCTATCTGTGCATGCAGTCCTTTTGACCTTATCAAAGTTTGTTTGTTTGTTAGTTTGATCATCTACTGCAGACAGGGTCATCTAGAAATGCTGGGCTATTAATAGTGAATGATACTAATGCACCCCCTCTGTCCTCCTCGCACCTCTCTTCACTGTCGTACATATATGAGTGCACACATGGTAATTAACAATTAAACATAATATTTAAAAACAATTTTTTAAAAAGTGTTGATAAAAAACACTATGTAAGCTACTTTGCTCGTATTAGTAATACATATTAGTTCATCATGACTCATCATCAGTAGCCTAAATATTCATGAAAAGACGAAATGGGTGCAATAGACGGCACAGTTTCAATGAGCAGCATAGTTGCGATGTGGGGCAACCGCCATTCCGACACACCTCCACACTTTTTCATACCGCCACTCCGACACCAAGTTACTCTTGGGGAGCTGTTCACGCGCGAGCGTACAGCCGTACACCTTCATCGGTGTGTCCGGAGCTGTCCACGTGCGTGGTGCTGAAATCTGTAGGTTGCGATACTTACTCTGGCCTACACAGTGCATCTTTACAGGACCTAGAGCTCTATATAAACTTCGCTGACCGCTGATGTATTGAATGTGAGCAGAACTTGCACACCATGATTGATTAGAATTCAATAGAATTAGAATTCAATTAAAATTTAATGAAGAATAACTCTAATCCGTTGTAGGCCTGCTCGGCGCTGAGAAGCTTATGCCACGGTATATCTTCTTGCCGTCTCAGTCGTGGCTTCGTTGCTGTCTTGTAAACTCAAGGCCGACAGGAGAACCACTTGAACCGGCATCTCCAGTAGAACGTCCTCCCTGGATCTCCGGATGTCTGGTCCATAGAGTTTTAACTTGCTCAGTCTTGCGTTTTCTGTGACGTGAATGGTCTGAAGAACACGTGAATGTAGATGCGAGTGATTGTTATGGATAATTTGCAATATTTTTAGGTTTTTGAGTAGGCCAAATTAAAAAAAATACAATTAGGCCTATTTGGAAACTGACCTGACGGCGTCTAATCCTAGAGCGACCCCTCTCTCGCTTTGGATTATTACCAACAGCTTTTTGAGTAGGCCAAATTAAAAAAATACAATTAGGCCTATTTGGAAACTGACCTGACGGCGTCTAATCCTAGAGCGACCCCTCTCTCGCTTTGGATTATTACCAACAGCTCCTTCCTAATAAGAGAATCGCCCAGTCAAATTCAGTTGCGTGTAAAATATTCAGTGAAATAAATCAACAATGAAGACGCTGCAATGACCAGTTTCGAAGTGAAGTTGCTGCTTCACGGCTTACCTCACGTCTACTGGAGGATGGACTCCTCCGCATCTTTCCAAATTTTCCACAAGCCGTGACTTTCAGGGCTGAGAAGTTCTGTTTCTCGTGAAGGAACCGAGCAGTTTTGTTTGGAACGTGGGACATGATTTTATTGTTGCGTATCTGCGACCCAGACGTTATCGAACGTTATCAAAACATTGGTGACCGTCAGATGATTTTTGCGCAGGCATATCTAAGCGCTTCCCATTTACCAATAAAATGCAATGACGTATAGTTGAGCATGACTATATCTGTGTTGTAGATGCTCGGTGGTGATTAACATATTTCACCTGTCAGCTGATAAAACGCATGGGATAGTGGTGGTCACTTGTCCAGGGTCCAGGGAGAAAGGGGCCCCAAAATTGGATCCTCATTACATTGTAGTGATTGGGTTTGGGGGCCTTTCACATGTCTTTGTCCTGGGCCCAGCCAAAGCTGTCAGCAGCCCTGAGTACAGTAATGGTACGGGAGACTGACAGAGCGCGCGCGCGCCACAGCGATTTGACGAATTTCACTTTGTAACCATTGAAGCTGACCTATATCCTACCAAGTAGGCTACACCTGACCTGTACTAAATATAAGTTTATTACTAGCCATAGCGTTTGTAATGTTGTGTCTTGACTAAATTGTATTAAAATGAAACAGACACGCCAATGACGGTAAACATGCTTCTTGAAATGACAAGCACCACCATCCACCACTTTTTTTTTGTTATCCAGGCACTTGGCAGCTAGGACCCAACTGAACCGATAGAGGGAGCACTTCTACCTTTTTTTAGTCGACAGAGGGCACATACAGACCACACAAATGCAGACCCCCTTTTTTTTGTGAGAGCCATTTCTTACAAATGAGCCAACTCTCGTCATGTAGTGGCTGCATCAACACACCAAATTACCGGGGGGGGGGGTGGGGGTCACAATAGAAAAAAAACCCCACATAGCCTACAACTATTGTCTACTTGTTCTATGAATAAAATGTAGACCTGCTCTTAGTTGTAGACAAAAGGCACACGATTGAACAAATATAGGCCTTAATAGCAACACACAGAAATGCATTTGATGCAAGATACACAAATATCTGACAACTGCCTACTTGATGAATAATCAAAGCTGGCGGCGAATAAAGGTCAGACTGAAACAATTTGGGGCCATTATTATTCAAGATTTTTGAAATGTCAAAATTGAAGAAATTGTTATTAGCCTATGTATGTCCATCCATACATGTATGTGCCTAGGAAAGAGTTAAAAGCCAAATAAGTGTAAACTCTAAGGCTATTTGCTCCAGCTGGAATTAGAAAATCATTGAAAACCCGCAATGGAGTTGGCCCTATTTGTCTATAAGCGTCTTGTTAAGTATTTCTAATGTCTCCCCATTCTGCTTGCTGTTCTCTGGGTATTTATTCTCTCTGCTGCGGAGCTGTGCTTAGATCACGGCCTCTCTTCTTTGCGTAGGTGTATTGATCCAGAGGGGTGAAGCCAGTAGAGGGCTCTGTCAGCCCTGTCAGTGAGAGAGCGCTTCTCTGAGGAGCCAGAGATCTGTCTCAGAGGATTACTGGATTCTGAGAGAGCAGTGAGATCTTGCCAAGTGTTTTTTAAACACCGCATGATTGTGCTCATACGGTATGCAGCGTTTTCTAATGAGCAGAAATTGATGTTAAGATGTTAGGATCCCAGGTTAAGGTGCAGGGACAAAGGCTATGCTTTTGGCGTGAAGAGTCTGCACACTTGAAATCCTTTTATTTGTGTGTTTTATTCCATGACAGAACTACATTTTGAACATTGAGGTCTTCTTTAGATTCTGTACAAACGTGGACTGATTAAAGTGGCTAGGAATCACACCAGGCCTAAAACGAGACACACACACACACACACACACACACACACACACACACACACACACACACACACACACACACACACACACACACACACACACACACACACACACACACACACACACACACACACACACACAGACACAGAGACACACTTCATGTCTGAATGCCGGGGTGCTGTGATTGTGACTGTGAGTGAGGTAAGGTGAAAGTTAAGATGATGCTCAAGGGGACATCTTAGCGATTACAAATGCTTTCTGTATAACACAACTTTAACAGCTGTAACCTACAAGTCGAAATATCAAAATCATGCGTGGTTAATCACCTCTCCTATTGCACTTCATTTTTAGGGTTTACCAGACCACAGAAAAGCTTTTTTTTTTCAAAAGAAGCTTCCAAAATGTTCCAAAAAAGGAATCCCAAATAAGAATGACACACAATTACATACTATATCTTACAGTTGCAAATTTTGTTGAAACATGGCTATAGTATAACCACTAATCTAACTGTATTTTGTTTGGGTCCCACGTCTCTCTGTCTACCCTGGCTTCCATTCACATCACATCAGATATGACGTGTTTGCAGCACTTGCATGGGGACATGCTTTACTGTCATATCAGTCAGTATAAGTGGATAGCATCAGTCTGACACTCAGACTTTCCTTGGAATCAAAATGTATAATGGATTCTCCTGACCGAAAAAGAAATGATATGAGCCGTTTTTAAAAACCACTGATGTCAGTTTTTATGTCACACCATTACATTATTACCATCCTGGTATATTAGCTTTTTATAAAAAAACATTTTTTTTTCTTTTAACCTCAGCAGACAGACTTTATATGTTCAATGTTCTCTTTGAGGATGAGTGTGTTAAGCACTGATATACATTTAATGTTTTTATTTGATATGTGGAAACCATTACCATTATTTAGGCTGAAGTTGGTTGACCTCAAACGGTGTCTGTCATACTTCTCTGGAGTCGCCTGTCAACTCCAGGACCACCACACATTAGTGACGATAGATAAAAAGCACAGATTCGCAAACAGCCATGAGAAAGCCATGCATGCGGATGTTCTAATTTAGCTGGAAGTTAAGCCTGGAGCGACTGAAGATGTGCCGTGTAGATTATGTGCCCTGTGATGCGTCTACGACACACATCTGTCAGAGTGTGGTTTTCCTTCCCCTGTCTGCCACGCTAATCAGTGAGCCACTGAAATGATCTTCGTCTGCTCAGATGTCCAAAGATTAAAACATTGTTTCCCAAACTTTTTCAGCATGGGCCCCCTTTTGAACATCGGAATATTTGCTAGGCAATTTCTTGTCCATTAATATTGCTAGATTTTCCATTAAATAGTTTGTCCGCTAATATTGCTAGAAATCCACAGGACTGCAAATACATATACAAAGTATTAACCATACAAGTGAATAATGTTACAAACCAAATTATGGAATTACTGTATGTTAGATGTTAACGGTTAACCCATGGATTCCCCGTTTTGAAGCAATGTCCCTTCTGTCTGCAACCCTCCTTCAGTACCTTTGCGACCCCCACAGGGGTCCCGACCCCCAGTTTTGGAACCTCTGGTTTAGGACAAGTCTGACCGTAAGTCTTCAGCTGCTATACTGTACCTCATTGCTGACATGGTAATGCACTTGATGTAGGTGATTGACACATTACACACTAAACTGTAATTTGTGTTAATGTGTACATTATAGACGAGCTTTAATGCAGTTGTCTACAGCTATTTTCTTTCAAAGCCTCTAACCAACATCAACAAAAAAAAGGACGATGGCATGGAGAGAAATGACAATTTGATACCCGATTCCCAAATTTTTTTTAGAACCGTTCCGTCTCCCTTTTGGTAGAGTGATTAAAACGTTCTGGTTCTCTGAGATCTGTTAAATCCTCCTGTACATACTGTATGTCCAGGGGCATGGCATGAAATTCTGGGCCTTATGGACCCAGGTCCAATGAGCCCTAGTGACTCAGTGCCACGCTATCCATTACATTATTACAGTAGGCCTACATTAGCTGACGCTTTTACCCAAAGCAACTTACTGTACAGTTACTTAGAGGGTATTGGTTACAGTCCCTTGACAAGTAGGGGGTTAGGTGCCTTGCTCAAGGGCACCTCAGCCATGGAGTGGGGTATGGAGTGGATGGGTGGGATTCGAACCTACAACCCTCTGATCTAAAGTCCATGCTTAAAAATTTGGCCATGGCTGCCTAAAAAAGGTTATCTCTGGCCTCCCTGTTCGTGTGGCAGGTGGAGATACTGTTCGTCCGCAGTCAGTTCGTACTAACGATTCCCCTGCATGTGTTCCCCTGCAGGTCCAGAGGAGGACAAACCAGTTTGAGAACGTAAACCTCCTGTGATTGGGCCCTACCATGGTGCAAATGGTAGGGCACTCATTTGCTATGCGGGTGACCTGGGTTCGACTCCCGGCCCGGGTCCTTTGCCAACCCTTCCCCATCTCTCTCTCCCCACTCACTTCCTGACACTACCTTCACTATCCTGTCAAATAAAGGCAATAAAAAGCCCCCAAAATATTTTAAACTGTGATTAGACAGTGGGAGAGAGGAGACAGGATGCGAGTGGGAGAGAGACCTGGGGAGGAACCGGAAATGACCTAGGGCCAGAATTGAACCCAGAACCCTGACATACTGTACCACCATGGTGCCTAACTGTTTGAGCCACGGCCAAGGTCATTTATAACCACCTCTACAGGCAGTCGCAACACTCCAAGCAAAAGGATTTATAAAGAATTTTTGAAGAAGAAAAACTTCCCAATTTTTTCACAATGCCTAGGCCATGCATGTGATCGTGCCTTCAGCTCCTCAACAAGTTTTGAGGCTATCATTTACATTATAATACATTGAATTAAAATCAATAGAATCTTTCATCATCAGTCATTCAATCATATGAGTTTTGCCTGTAGAGGTGGTTATATGAGAACCATATTATGATTATGCATGTTGCTCCTGGTACAATGGCATTACTAAACAGCTTAAAAATAAGCTCCAGACCTCACAAAATAAATTAGTAAGGACCATCTTGGGACTGCACCCTAGAACTCACCTTGATCCTCACCACTTTAAACGTTTGGGTTGGTTAAGAGTTGAGGACCGAGTCTCTCAAATAGAGCTGAGTATGGTGCACAAAATTGTAAATGGGCATGTCCCTAAATACTTAAATAACTTTTTTAATAGAGTGAGGAATGTCCACAGTTACTCCACTAGGGGGAGTTCCACAGATTTTGTTCCCCCAAGAGTCAATACCAAAATAGGGAAGGACTCATTTTTATATGTTGCATCTAGTTTGTGGAATATGTTACCAGGTAATATTAAGATGATCAATAGCCTAGATGGTTTTAAATGGGCTTTGAAAAAATGGTTCAGAGATCAGTCAGTGTAGTATAGTACTTTCAGTGGAACAAATATGTGTTATGTGTATTCTATGTATTTAATGTGTTATAGTTTTAGTTTGGTCCCAGTGCTACTCTTGTCATTTTAACAACTGCTGCCATTAACACCACTAAACACCAAGGACCACAATGGAAATAAGCTTTCGAGCTTTATTGTGCTATCCTGACTCTGTTTTTTTTTTTTATTTAAGTATGTGGTGCGGTTTATATGAAACTCAATCATGTATTTATTTTATTTGTATGAACTGAAGATGTCAAATAAAATCATTTAGTTCAGCGGATGGGACACACAAAAGGGCCTTATCGTGCACTTTTGAGTAAAAGCATGAAAATCTGTATACATATCCTTCTTGATATGCTGATTAATGTTAGCGTTGGAGGCGTCGCGAAAAAATTGTTTTCAAGATGGCCGCCAAATTCAATATGGCCAACCCATATTAATGAATCTACCTGATATTTGGTAGAGAAAGCATGAAAATCGGTACACATATCCTTCTTGATATGCTGATTAATATTAGCATTGGAGATGTAGCGAAAAATGCATTGTTTTCAAGATGGCCGCCAAATCCAGTATGGCCAACCCATATTAATGAATCTACCTGACACTTGGTATTAAAAGCATGAAAATTGGTACATATATCATTCTTGATATGCTGATTAATATTAGCATTGGAGGCGTTGCAAAAAAATTATCATTTTCAAGATGGACGCAAAATCCAATATGGCCTACCCATGTTAATGAATCTTCTTGACACTTGGTATTAAAAGCATGAAAATTGGTACACATATCATTCTTGATATGCTGATAAATATTACCATTGGAGGCATTGCTAAAAATGCTGTATTTTCAAGATGGCCGCCACATCCATTATGGCCACCCATATAAAAAAGTTTACATTTCAAGATGGCTGCCAAATCAAATATGGCAAACGCATTTTAATAAATCCTTCAGGCACTTTTAGTAAAACCATGGAAACTGGTGCACATTTACTTCTTGATGTGCTCATTAATATTAGAAATTGAGGCATTGTGGGAAAAAAAACACATTTTCAAAATGGCCAACTAAGATAGTGTTTATAAGAAAATACATATTTTTCTACAAAAATATTTTGGCATTGCATATAATTAACACTCACAAAATACCATTGAAAAGGATTAAACATTATTGGCATGTTATCAAATGAAGTGATGCATATGTTATGGTTTTGCCCAAACTGTGTCTGCCACCACCACAATAGATTATTTTCTGTAATGTGATAACTTTAGAATAGGTGCAAGAGTTTGCACCACCTCTTGTGTTCTACCACTCTATAATAGGTACATGAACTTAAGTGTTAAAGCCTTACACTTTGAAGATTGTTGACTTTGTTTGCATTATAGGTTTTGTACAGATGGACAGATATGTATGAAATGTTCTCTGCTAATACTCTTCAATCGGTACACTGATTGCATTCTTGAGGCCTCAAATAGGTAATATGGCAGTAGCGTTATGTACAAATCCAAGACTTTTGAGGGGATGTACAGCACCTCTAGCGCTTAGTGATAACTGCATAGGCCTTGTACAAATTCCAAAAGGGCCAGGATTTCAAGATTGCTAGACAGAAAGTTAACTTGATTTGTTAATTCATGGACATTGTTATGATTGCTTACTTCAAAGAAACTAATAGTTGATGACTACTTCTAGCTGCACAAGGTTTTCAAACAAACTGCAATCCTGCACCCAATGCAAGTTGTATGGTAAGCTTATATCTTGCCTGGTTAACACAAGTTGATCTCACAAGTGATATAATCTGGTGGTTATGCAATTTCTCATAGTAAAGTTGTGATTTACGATTGCCCATGGCAGTTTATAGGTCGTTAAGAATGTGGTATTTGGCACATGTGTAGCCCATATCCAATCATGTCAGTTGTATCTATTCAAACAAACTGCAGCCATCGCCTTTACACCCCTACTCTTTCTCCTGATTGCACCCCAAGATCTGTTGCCCTCACTGAGGGATGGAATCCATGCTACATTTCAGATCAGAACAATTGTGTTAAGTAGTAGGATTTCACAGGCTATGGTATATACTATGGCCAACATCAATCAAACTGCCAATAATGCCTAATTAAAAGATTGACATAAACTTTGAATAAATGGTGAATGGCACAGTTGGAACATGATGGCCATCAAAAAGTCAACTCAGGGTATGTAAAATATAACTTGAGTGAAAAGTTTACATGTACAGTATTAGGATTCATTTCTAGACCATGATAATGATGTGAAGATTTGGTGTGTGTGTGTCTGTCTGTGTGTGTGTGTGTGTGTGTGTGTGTGTGTGTGTGTGTGTGTGTGTGTGTGTGTGTGTGTGTGTGTGTGTGTGTGTGTGTGTGTGTGTGTGTGTGTGTGTGTCTGTCTGTGTCTGTGTCTGTGTCTGTGTCTGTGTCTGTGTCTCGCGTGACAACCGGTGCCGTACGGCAGTCTGCACACTGTGCACAGCTGGTGTGTGAATGTGTATGTATGCGTGTATGTCTTTTTTCAAAGCGCTTTGAGTAAACTTCATAGTTGTGATACTGTGCTACATAAATACATATTGCAATGTATTGTATTGTAATATGGGTCAGTCATATTTGATTTTTGTTCATGGCCCCTAATATGAATAAGCATCTAATGTAAAGAAGTAACTATGTGTACCAATTGTCATGCTTTTACCACAAATTACCAGGTAGTTAATATGGGCTGGCCATATTTGATTTGGCGGCCATCTTGAAAACAATTATTTTTTTCCCCGCGACGCCTCCAATGCTAATATTAATCAGCATATCAAGGAGATGTGTACCGATTTTCATGCTTGGCGGCCATCTTGAAAACGATTACTTTTTTGTAATGATAATGTGGGTATAACATGTAGGGATATCCAGCATGCTATCACACAGTTAGCGGATAATAAAGCTAGTGGGCAGGATATGATAACCGCTGAGCATCTCAAGCTTGCTAGCCCTAGAGCTGCCACTCTTCTAGCAATATGCTTCACAGGACTCATGATCCACGGCACCTTGCCTCACACCATGCTGTCTGTGACACTGGTACCTGTGATTAAGGACAAGGCGGGTAAGGTGGGGAGCCTGGATAACTATAGGCCTATCGCACTTGCCAGTGTGCTATCCAAGGTCCTGGAAAGGATCCTGCTGGATAGACTTGATAAATATATTGGCACATCTGATAATCAATTTGGCTTTAAGCCGAAACATGCCACTGATCAGTGTATATATGCTCTTAAGGAGTTGGTGGAGAGGTACCGATCACAGAATTCCTCCATTTTAATCTGTTTCATTGATGCTTCCAAGGCATTCGATAGAATTAATCATTTTAAATTGTTTCTAAAACTCAGACAGAGGGGTGTCCCCTGCACCATAATTAGGATCCTGTCATACTGGTATGCCAACCAGACCATGCAGGTCAAATGGGGTGAGGTGCTCTCTACACCATTTGGGGTGGGAAATGGGGTTCGGCAGGGTGGTTTACTCTCTCCCGCTCTCTTCAATATTTATATGAATGACCTGTCTGAGCAACTAAGGGCCTGTAGGACAGGATGCATGGTTGGGAATGCACTGCTAAACCATCTCATGTATGCTGATGACTTAGCCATATTCTCTCCCAGCAGTACTGGTCTTCAAGAAATGCTACATGTATGTTCAAATTATGGTTTGACTTATGATGTTAAATACAACTGCAAGAAAAGTGTGGTGCTCTTATGTAAAAGCAAGGGGGACAAGGACCTCACTTTTCCTTCTTTTTATTTGGCGGGGCAGGTTTTACCTGTAAGTGACAAAACAAAATATTTGGGACATATAATTAATGACCAAATGAGTGATGACGATGACATCTACAGGCAGCGCCGCATGTTATATGCACAAGCTAACATGCTGATAAGGAAGTTTCACTGGTGCACTGATAGTGTGAAAATTAGCCTGTTCAAGGCATACTGCACCCCTCTGTATACTGCCCCCTTGTGGACTAAGTATAAAAAGGGTAGCTTACAGAAACTCCAGGTTGCATATAATGATGGTCTGCGCATACTGCTTAAGAAGCCCAGGTGGAGCAGTGCTAGTGAATTGTTTTGTGGTCTAGGGGTCAACACATTTCATGCATTGTTGAGGAATTTGATGTATAAATTTATTTGTAGACTGGATGGCTCATGTAATCAAATTATTATGCTGCTGTCAAATCCGGCGCTTAGTGCAGTGCGATACCAGTCATACATGTGGAAACACTGGTACAAGTGTCTTTTATAAGTGTGTTTTGTATGTTTTTTTAATGTTCTGTATTGTGTTGTATTTGTTGATAATGGACCTTGAGTCTGGAATAAAGCTGATGATGATGATGATGATGATGATTTGTGACTCCTCCAATGCTAATATTAATCAGCATATCAAGAAGGATATGTGTACCGATTTTCATGCCTTTACTACCAAGTGTTAGGTAGATAGGTAGATTCATAAATATGAATTGGCCATATTGGATTTGGCGGCCATCTTGAAAATTTATAAATTTTCCATGACGCCTCCAATGCTAATGTTAATCAGCATATCAAGAAGGATATGTGTACCGATTTTCATGCTTTTACTACAAAGTGTCAGGTAGATTCATTAATATGGGTCGGCCATATTGGATTTGGCGGCCATCTTGAAAACGCAGAATTTTTCGCGACGCCTCCAACGCTAATATTAATCAGCATACCAAGAAGGATATGTGTACCGATTTTCATGCTTTTACTCAAAAGTGCACGATCAAATCACCCATCAGCTTGACTAATTCATTCATTCATGCTGACTGTGTTGGTTATATAAAACACATAGAACAAATAAAGAACATACTACTGTACTTTCGGATGGTACACCAACTCAGAATTGGACGAACACGCTTTCTTTTAGTCTGTGCAATGATTGGTCGACCCAAGGCAACTGACAGCTTTGGCCGCCTTTGGCGCAAGACATCTGAAAGCCCCCCTCTATCCATTCAATTACATAGCCTACAATGCAGTGCTCCAATCCTGGGCCCGGAACAACTGACCCCTTTGGCCCCCTCTGTTGGCTTCCCTGTGTGAAGACCTTTTGCAGCTGCTGCCCCATCCCACTGCAGTGACACTCCATCTGATATTAAAGACAACTTGTGCATTTTACTGTACACTGATCTCCTTCCTATTACACTCCTTTACTGCTGGTGGATGTTTTTATTAGTGTATTTCTTTGCACATATGCACATTTTATGATGTGTTATCTGCACTCTGCTGCTGAGGACCCTTCAGTTCAATGTAATTTGTTTGATTGTGCTTATATACGGTTGGGCCATAAAAGCATAATGACTGTGTTATTACTGTATGTATGGTATGCCAAGAGTTCTGCAAAAGGCTACAGGATCCCGCTGCACCTGCAGGACTGGCGGGTCGGACAAAAAAGCCACCTGGGCATCTTTGGCCTAAACTGGCCCCTCACACATACAGTACAAACCATCTTTAGTATTAGCCTATACTATAACGTTCTTGACACAGCCCATTGTCTATATCAGTTGTTTTCAAAGTAGGGGCCCCAAAGGGGTGCTAGGGGGTCCGCGGCAAGTTAGTTGAATAATTAATCTATATAAAAAAGCCAAAAATAACCAAAACAATATTCATTATAACAGCATTATTATAATCTGTTGCATCTCTGAATATTACTACTATTGTTGTTATTTTATATATGCGAATGGGGTCCGGACACACAGACATGGACTATGGCTGTAAATGGTTAAGTTTGGGAATCCCTGGTCAGTCCCTAACGCCTTCACCTACTCAGGAAACTCAGGACATTTCAAGTCAGCAAGGACACTCTGACCTTAGTGTAGTGCTCCCTCATTGAATCAGTCATTACCTTCAATACAGTATATCCTCCTGGAACAACTTAATTGGCATTAGACATTACTGTCACGCATAGTGAACCAGGCTATCAAAATTACTGGCTCACCTCAACCCTCCCTATCTGAGCTGTACACTGGTGCAGTGGTCAGGAAAGCTGACCAGATCATAAAGGACCCCTCTCACTTTGGTCCGGCCCAGGGCAAAGTCATCTGAAAGGCCCCCCCACCCAATGCACAGGGCCAGATTAACGCACAGGCTAGATATGGCAGCAGCCTAGGGCCCCCCATCTGCCAGGGGGCCCCTAATTGGCCAAAAGTGGAAAATTGCAGAATTGTGACAAGATACAATACTGAAAATGCATGTCATGTTGAGTACAGTTGACAGACCTGTTATCCTGATTTGCCAGCTTGTGATTATGACACTGTCGATGTAAATTTGTTGCCTTCCAGGGGGGCCTGCAGCAACCGGTAGCCTAGGGGCTCAGGGCCTAGGGGCTCATCTTGATCCAGCCCTGTCCCATGGCCACTGACAACTTTGGTTGGGCCCAGGGCAAAGTGATCTGAAAGCCCTCCCACCCAATAAATACAGTCTAATGAGGACTCAATTCTGGGCCCTGCCTTTTCCTGGGCCAGGGACAACTGGCCCCTTTTGTCCCCCACTGTCGGCCTCCCTGAGAACAATGAACATCAAACCCTCACCGTTGAAACCGTCTGTTGATTTTACTGAAGTCAGACAGAAGATTGTCTCCCTCCTTTCTCTTTACTTTAATGTCCAAATCTGAAAGTCATCAACGCACATGCCAACCCAAAGCACACATTGTGATTTTCAAATCCCCAAAATTAACTAAAAGCTACTTTTAAAAATGTTTTGGTCACTCAGTAATGACAAAAACGGCCTTAAACGTGCACTGTGCAATATATTTAGTAGTTAATTTCAAGAATTCACGCTGCCCATTCACAAGTGTTATTTTTTTAACCAATACTTACCACCACCATCAAATTCTAAGTATTAATTATGACTGGGAAAATTGCATTTTTCTCCATGGTCCCCCATTTTGAATGTCAAGAAATAGCCATTTTTAGAGGCGAAAATTGCTGTATTTTGGTTATACTAGTACTTATTGGTTTATTATTTAGTAAATATTAATGAAAAGATCCAATTTGGCAATAGGCAGCACAGTTGCAGTACCCATTCTGGCCACATCCTACACAGTGCACCTTTAACAATTTTAACGATAATGTTTTATGATTTATATATCTTTTTGAATGTATGTCAATATCCTTCTCAATCACTATCCTGTCACTATCTTGCACACTACAGATGATCCACATGCCTACAACTGTCACCGTTTTCTTCTCTCATTTCTCCTTCCCTCCTTTTTTTCTCCCCTGCCTTTGCATTAATAATAGAGTCAACAGCTTGTGAAAGCTGTGGTGTGGAGGCTGGCGTGAGGGCCTGAATGCTAGCTCGGATTAGCCTTGTGATCGTTGCCACGGTTAACTGTGTGGCCATTGTGGATCTAATGGGATCAGAGAGGGGCCCGCTAGCAACTAGCGCACTGAGGTGACGACAGCCTCACAACACGCTCTTCACACTCAGGGTGCCGCCCCACCAAACGCACACATAGACGCGCGCATGCACACGCACAGGCACACACACACACACACACACACACACACACACACACACACACACACACGCTGTTCATTACACTTTACATTCAGCGTACCCATCACACTCACACACACAAACACATACACTTCGTCACAATTCACATTCAGGAACACACACACACACACACACACACACACACACACACACACACACACACACACACACACACACACACACACACACACACACACACACACACACACACGTATGCATTCTCACACACACACACACACACACACACACACACACACACACACACACACACACACACACACACGCACACACACACACGTATGCACTCGTACACACACACACACACACACACACACACACGCACACGCACACGCACACGCACACACACGTGCACACGCACACAGACTCATTGGCAGTGTTAAGGGCCTGGTAAACGTTCCCATTACGACGATGGGCATGGTGCCAAGACAAACTGGGATGATGGAGGGGATAAAAAGCTCTCTCCCATTTTCTGCCTGCCCAGTTTCCCAGCCTCGCCTCTTCAAAACCCAAAACCCCGAGAAGAATCCCTTGGCCCTCACAGTGAATATTTATTTCTTTTTTTTAAACTCTGGAAACGCTAAGCCTTTGCTAACACCCACCGTTTGCTTGCTTGCTTGCTTTTTCGCTGGCTCACAGAGGCAGAGGCGTTTCAAAGAGGGGCTCGTACAACAGGCAGCTCAAATCCAAAAATCTTTTTTTTCGGAGATTAGTGATCCTTTAGAAGACTTTTTCTCTCGAAAGAGTTTTCTTGGCTCCATTACAAAACACATCTCAGAGTTTGGAATCTCATTTAGAAAGTTCAGAAAAGTTTTTTTTGTTGTTGTTGTCATTGTTAGGGAGAGTTCCCCTCAAAGCTTGGACAAAAACATGGGCCAGCCAGCCATCCATCCACGTTAATCACATGGGCAGGAAAACATTTTTCATTTAGTAACAAGGCATGGATGCCTATGTGTGCCTATGTCTACAATTTGTGTAATTTCATCACTTATTGAAAGCACACCACTTCTCTAATATACGAGAAGCAGCCTCGTTTACATAATGCATGAGCTTAAAGGATAACTTCAGCCAATTTCAACATGCAGTTGTAATGCTCACACTACCCTGGACTTGTCAGTACCTGAGATTTTTTTTTTAAACTTCAGCCTTTTCCGAGATCCTGGTCATTGTAATGGGGGCAGGTGCTTGTTTACATTTCAAAAAAACATCTTGATTTATTCTCAAAAACATCCAGAAGGTTATGCAACATCAGCAGACAACTGGCAAACAGTGATAACTTTTGGAAAAAAATATTTGGGGTAGGTCTATGGTAAGATTTTTTAAAATGTAAACAAAAGCTGCCCCCATTAGAATAGCTGAGATCTCAGAAACGGCTGAGCTAAATAATGCAGCATCATGACAAGTTAAGGGTTGTGTGAGCAATACAACAGCATAAAATTGGCTGAAGTGGTCCTTTAATTGGTATGATTTATAAGTGATAAACATTGTTAACTGAACAATATGGCTCAAACAGTTGACTCAGATGAACCTTCACGACTGACTTAGGGGAAAGTTAACCGAGAAGAAATATAATTTCGCCTCATCTTTTCCCACAATAAAGATAGCTGAAAATAACTCTAAGAGGGAACTCCCCATAGGCATGAACCAGCTGGCAGGTGACTCACAGTAGGACAGTGTCACCAGAGCCGGAGCACCCTGCAGCTGTTTTATGAAAGCGTGAAAGCCCATTGGGAAACTCCAACTCCCATTGTCATTGTGACACAGCACTCCACAGCACACAAGTGAACACAAGTGAACACTGCACACAACGAAATTCCATTTATGCCTCACCCGTGCAAGGGGGCAGCCCTCAGTGGCGCCCCATGGGGAGCAGTGCGGTGGGACGGTACCATGCTCAGGGTACCTCAGTCATGGAGGAGGATGGGGGAGAGCACTGGTTGATTACTCCCCCCACCAACCTGGCGGGTCGGGAGTCGAACCGGCAACCTCTGGGATGCAAGTCTGACGCCCTAACCGCTCACCCATGACTGCAATAAATGATCGTCTTAATATAATTTACCACCGGATCTTTTCTTCTTAAATATTAACAATTTTGTCTTAACTTGTTAAGATACCGAATAAAATGTCTAAAGTGCATTCTGTATCTCACTTCACGTTACATACAGCCAGATTTACCTAGTATGATGACAATATATAGGCTAACATTTGATCATATTGGTAGCCTTTTTTATAGGCCTATATATATTTTTTGTTGTTGTTGTTGTTGTTGTTTGTTTACATAGGTGACCAAATAAAATATAAGGATGATCAAATTTGTCCGGGTATGACAATGAATCCGTGGTACCGTGACATCCCTCACCATCCTAAGCTTAAGACTTTATTTGAGTAAAGCTTTACCTTTAACAACTGTTCTGAATCTATAAGAAGTTTCACCTCATTTTAGTACTCATCTGTTAACATGTCAACTACTTAACACATGATCTCAAAAACACATGACCAGACTTCATGTACAATGCTGAAAATGCTGAACTTGACCTTGATCATGTGTCTCTTCAATCTAAAATAGATATGGATACTACGGTTGTGTTGGTATAATTCAAGGCAGTTAAAATTGGGTTGTTTTTAGTAATCAAAAGGTTTGTGATGACAACATTGTGATGGAGGTTTTGTAATGATTATAGGCTACTCTTCTTTGTTGAAGTAAAGGGATGAATGTCCGCAACACTGTTAATGCTCCCAGATTCATTGGCACGACGTTTCAGACCTCAGTCCTTCTTCAAGTGCAACGGTGCACTTGAAGAAGGGCTGAAGTCCGAAACATTGTGCGAATAAATCTGGCCGCATTAACATTCATCCTTTCAGTTATTTTATTTTGTCCATCACCTGTGCCATTGTGCCATTTGTGCGTGCATCCTCTGCGTTCTCTTCTTTGTTCCCATTTGCTGTTATTCTCCATCCCAGTCCATATCTCTTAAACACAAACATGTAAGCATGAATATGACTAAAACATCAAAAATACAGTACATAATGCAATAATAACACTGTTACTGCATGTGATTTAGTTTTACAGAGGCAGTGACACCCTCCCTCCATGATAACTGATATCAGAAATTTGGAAACACAGAGCTCTGTACATCTTGTCCAACATCCTGTCAAAACATTTTTCCTCTTATTTATAAGATCCTGAAATGAATATGGATATCTTTTGTAAATGTATGGTGTTGTTTAGGCCTACACGTGAAAACTGTTTTCGACATCCCTAAAAACTCTGTTTTTTAAAAAATATCCATTTTAGGGAGTAAAATGCACCTGTCACAATGGTGTTTAAGTGTCTCTCCATGCCGTGTTTATTCATAAACAGATGAAAAATAATCTGTGTTACAGACATACAAACATCTGCATATATATACGGATACTTATATGCGGACAAACATTCGCACACTTATAACCACTCTAACCATTTGCATGTGACCTTGTTAGGGCCAAACACATTACAACCTTGTTTTTCCTCCATGTCTTTGTTTAACCCAAATGGCCCTGTTCATTATACAAAGGCTAACTGGTAGTTCAGGGCATCATTTGAATCTCATTTAGTAGTCTAATTTGCCTTGCCATTGCTAGTCGAGTGTGTCGTGTGTTTTAGAGGCCTTTTGGGAATCAGTTGAAGGGGCTTGTGCATTCTAACATCCGAGTTGTCATGCGTTGGGCCCCTAATGGGGGTATGCATATGTTAATGTTTGCTAATAGCCATGTGTTTGTGTGTGCGATGTGCAGGAATGGCGTGGGTGGTTAGTGGTTGGGGGAGGTCTTTGCATACATGCATGCATTTACATATGTGACTACTAAGGCAGAGAAGGCGGATGTGAAGGCACTTGAGCTTGAACATGAACAAGGCCTGAGGACTAACTTATGATATTGATTTTGTTTCTGCATATGAGAGAGTTGCAAATTACACACCCATCAAAAGCTGTCCAATTTCACAGAATTGATTAAATGTATTACCACAAGTCCAACTTGAAATGTGTGATTTTCTTTTGTGCATTTTTCATCACCATGGTTCCACAATGAGATGTGACCAAATCGATTAAACCAAATACAAAGGAATGACGTCTTGTCAGAATGTATTGAAGAAGCAGAAAATCTATGTGTTGCGTATAGTGTATTTCTGTCAGTCTGTCTAAAACACATACACACAGGTGTCTGTAGAGGTGAAGGGAGGTTTCCCTGAGAGAGGCTTTGATGTAGGTTCGCATTCAATTCGATCGACAGTGAAAGTGACAAGCCCTCCGAAGAACTGCATGCCCTTGACAATATCAAGAAATCTAAACGTGTGTTTTCAGATCAATTTGAATTGACAGTGTTGAACAGTCGGCGGACACATGTTCTCAACCCCTCTGGGTGCACTCACATCTAGCCAGCAAGAATCTGGTGAAGCATGACCATGACCAAGACCAAGACCTGACTTTAAAAAGAAAGAAAGAAAGAAAGAAATTACATTCAAATTTTGGACCAAATCAGGGAATGTCTTTTTCTCTGGTGGCACTAACTTTGGGCCAGTTTCTGACTTGCGTTTAGTGGACACAAATGGAGAGCACCTTTGGGAATACAGAGAAACAAGTGTATGCTAATATCATCATGCATGACTTAACATATATGCAAATAGTGAAACCAGCCTGGGACGAACTCACAACACCTGTGTGTTTTTGCTGAGTTTGATTTGATGCTGTTTGGTATTCCATTGCATGAAATAGTATGCCATGCCAGCTTCCTGGTTGAATCCATTTGTTTCAAATGATAATAATGATAATAAAACGTTTCATGTTTCATGCAAATGCCTGGCCTTAGACGTGGATGGCACACAAACATAATATTCCCTATGCTGTTCAATATTAAAATAAATATCTATGTATCGTGCTAATATTTTTTTCTCACAACACAAGGACAAAGCCCTGAAAAATGACCAAATCGTCATACGTTTTAATAAGAAAAACCGTTCTGACATATGGTTTTCTCTCAAGGGTGGCCCCAGCTGTCCAGCGTGATTTTGTGTCGTGCGTGTGAGTGACACCTCAGCACCAGAAAGCAATGGTGGGCGCTGGACCGGGGTCTCCGCTCAAATGAATATCAATCGTGCCTGGGAGGCAAGGGCGCACCTCCCCCTTGGGTAGTCCGTGGTGGATCTGTGATTGGCTCGCCAGGGACCAACCTGCGAGTGGCCGGCGAAAACTGTTGTATCAATGACCATTCACTGACCAAGGGTGTCAGCAGGGACAACAATACGTTGCTGAATAACTAATGACCCTCGTCCTTGCCGCGGCTCCTGGATAGCCATAGTCAGTATTCTGAAAGTGGCATTGGACGTGACCAGCAGCCTCCGTTCTAGTAAAGGCTGGACAAGGGGGTCCCAAAGAAAAATGGTAGAAATGTTTTCATAAGTTTAATGTGAGAACCATAAGATATTTAATATTTCAACGAACAACAAGGAAGAGCGTCTTGGACCATTTGGACTAGTTTTTTCCCTCCTCCGGCACTGTTTTTGTTTTTGTTTTACGCGTGCACTTGCTCAAGGAGGATAGGACACCTGCCAAGTCCAGGCTGATATTTCTTTGGAGAAAAGGAGTCGGTGCGAAACCATGAAACCTCGGATTCTACTCATCTTCCTCCTGTCCCTCTGTTCATGTAAGTGTCTCATATTTTGGCATCTTTCTGTGTGGCAGGCTACCGTATGTAACTTCTCCAATGACTGTAGTGTAGCGGCAGCAGCAGCAGACGTGGTTCTGAGAAGCCTATTCAGCCCCGAGGATGCCCACTACACTTGCATTGAGCCGATTATGTTGCCCTTGAATTATTTTACAGCCTACAATGTTTTGATATTACCACCTAGGCTGTTTTCGGCTATTGTGATTTCCCAAGAAATAGTCTTGCTCCTGAAAAGTTGACCATTGAACTTGTGGAACATTGGTTATCTGCCGTGTTATTAACGTTTGTATGCTACATTGTAGTGACAATTATTTATGTCGTATTCATTTTTATATCCCAATAACACCATAGGTTCGCCATTTTTATGACCCCGGTATGAAATTGCGCGCATCCGTTCTATAGAAATATTGGCGTGATGTCGGTGATAGTTACCATGTTGATGTTGACGCGTTGCTAAAATGAAACATGTGGAAATCCTATTACAGTTTAATAACACGAGCCATAAAGTTTAACGCCATGGGGAAAAAAACTGAATTTACTGTGGCAATGTGGACACTGTATGGGCCTTGGTGCACTTAGTGGGCACCACTCTAAGGTTAGATAGGATGTTTTCTTTGAGACAAGTCCTTATAAAGGAAACAGTTTATTATTACTTGGCAGGCTTATGCCATTTTATGACCATGTAACTGTTTGTATCATGCACCTAACATGTTTTATTTCAGCACAAGGAGAATCAAGAGTCTATCTGGGCCACGCCGTTGAGGATGGCCTGTGCGTATTCTGCGTAATAACGGATGGGCACTTTTGTGCTGATGAGCATCCTCCTCTTACCTTAGCAGCCATGAAAACACAAGCTCACTTACCAAGTTTACATGAAGATCTTATTGTTTTCCCCGATTTTAGCAGTTAGCTTTGACCTTAACAATAACTCACTCTGCATCTTTTATTGACATTCAGCCAAGCCAACATTTTATGTTGATGAATAAGGCTTATGGCAGCGGAAGCACATCCCCTGTTCATTATTAACAAAATTAACGACTCCAGCTTGGAACAACAACCTATACAGTTCTATTGCCAGTAATTGTCTTCGCGTGGCTCATGAAAACAAGCCAGATGAGGTTGACTTAATTAGCTGCTTGGCGCGTGCATGTAAACAAGGTAGCGACTTTGGAGTTGCACGTGTGCTGCTTAAAGTGCTTCATCACGTTGTTCTTCATGTTTTGGATTGGATAGTGTGTAGTCTTTTAACAGAGCTAACAGACAATTATTTAAGTTATAAATAGTCTAATTTGATAATATATTTCATATCATATAGGTCTAAAAACTATGCTATTATTGCTATTATTGATGAACATGGTGCATATCAACTCTCACTATTAGGCCTAAACCTCATGCCTATTCAGACAACTGTCAATATCATGCAAAACTATATAACATGGGGTCTATGGGGTCTTGGAAAGTAAAACACCAACAATTTGGTGGTTACTCAGGAGTGCTGCTTCACTTGTTTCTCGAAAGCAGTTGCTCTTTGGCTCAATTTGTCGCTAAAGGTCACTAGAAATTAGTCGCTTAAAAATATGGCCAAACTTACATTACTTAAAAGTAACAACTGAAGGTAAGTCTTACTTATTAAAAGATCCCCTTAATATCATTCTTAAAGCAGGGGCCTTGCTTGAATGGACATATGGGCCCTCAGGATCCCAAATGAAATTCACATTCTCCCCTCCTCCAAAAAATAAACAGGGGTCATGAGAGAGAGAGAGAGAGAGAGAGAGAGAGAGAGAGAGAGAGAGAGAGAGAGAGAGAGAGAGAGAGAAGAAATGAAATGCAAAGACACAACAGAAGGGACTGGGCTTGGACTTGAATGGCCTTCCCACCCAAAAGCAGACCCTGAGACGGGCGGGCGGGCGACCCACTCAGACCAGCCAGCTGAAAGAAGGGAGAAAGCACTGGTGACCTTAGAGGGGAATAAGGGGGGGTCACATTGACCTTGCACAGCATTAACCTTTGGGGTAACCCCCCTCCCCAGCCAGCCTCCTGCTCTGCACAGCACAGGGAGAGAGGGAAAGATGGAGGGATGGAGATGGGGGTGCGGAAGAGAGACAATGGCCAGCAGTGGCCCCCACCTTCCATTTTTTTACTGACCTGACCTCCACACCCTCAATCTCCATAACACTGCTCGTGCCTTTCTGGTAGGCTGGCTGGATTGAAACCTTATTAAGGGGGGGGCTGTGTGTGCATGCGTGTGTGTATGTGAGAAAGAGGGAGGCTGTGCATATGCGCGTGTGTGTGTGGCTCAGCACTTGTCAGGGTAATCCCCCCTGCAGCTGGTTGCCCATGACCATGTCCACACACACACACACACACACACACACACACACACACACACACACACACACACACACACACACACACACACACACACACACACACACACACACACTGGCTCCCAGACCCCCCAAGCCCCAGCCACATCCCCAGGCCCTGCATCCCATCCCATCTCATCACATCCCACTGGTCCTGTCCATGCAGAGATAGTAAGAGAGGACCCACACCGGTCGTCTGCTAAGCCTTGACAAGACACCCCTCTGACTTAATCTATCCAGCCCAAAAAAGGCAGCCCTGGGTTGCATGGGCCTGGCAGGCCCTTTGCCCTGTGCCTCATCAAGCTGAGGCATGGGTGGCCATCCATCTGATGGCTCTATTCCATCCTCCCCCTGCACCGTAAAACAAAGAGTTAATTCAAACAATCCAAAGTGTTAATTCAACACTTAAGAGAGTACTCTGGGACCAGATACACTCTAGAAGATGTGAAAATATACACTCTTAACTTAAGTGTTGGATTCTAACATTTGTACTGTGTGATTCATAGAGGTGATGTGCAAGAGAATGGGCTAGGGTTGTCCCTTGTGTCCCCCTCCTGCTGGAAGGGGCATTACTGAGACCAAAGTGATTCTGATGGGCCTACATGGACCCCTGCATGGATCAAGGCCTGGTGGTCTATAATCCAGATGAAACAGTTTGCTATTTATTTGCTGCTGGAGGTCAGTGTGTGTGTGTGTCTGTGTGTGTGTGTGTGTGTGTGTGTGTGTGTGTGTGTGTGTGTGTGTGTGTGTGTGTGTGTGTGTGTGTGTGTGTGTGTGTGTGTGTGTGTGTGTGTGTGTGTGTGTGTGTGTGTGTAGGGGGGATCCAAGAGGAAAATGGACCCACCAGTTCAGCCTATGTGCACACAGAGGATAAGACGAAGGTGTAATAACTCCTTCCAGGAAGCTTAATGCTTTTGAGAGGGAGGGGTCCAAGTTTTGAAACTGCCCGCTGATGTAGTCTGATGTAAAAACTTACCAGAGGTCATCTCAGGTTTTCTCAGCCGAGGCATACTGATGTAGACCTACTGTAGTTCAGTCTCAGATTAATGTTCGACGTCTCAGACACCACCGTTGCACAAACTGCTCTGGTGTGTGTGACTGAGGAAGAATATTGTAGAGATGTCACTCATCGGGTTCCCCATGAAATTACTGATGACAGCTCTGTCCTCCATTGCAAATCCCCCATATCATGGGACTCATTTGAACCATCCATGCACACACATAAAGGACACCTTCCCACAGACGAGTGACGGCAGAGAAGTATGCTGCTCAGCATTATCAGCAGGGCGTGCTTATTGATTTTACAGGGTTTGTTTATTATTTATTAGCAAATATTCTTTAATAAAAACAAGTGTTTTACAGCCCAAAGATACAGGCCTGAGGGTGCCGTCCATAAAGAAAAGAATCCATGAAGTCTTCCCGATGGACTTAACGTGGGATACTACAGTGGCCACTTTAGGACAAATCTAGAACTGATTGTTTGGCTCCGATCTATACCGCACACAATTCCCCTCACAGCATGGTGGGAAGGGAAGACTGTTGGATTGTAAAAGACAATTGGCCACCAACCAACTGCCATAAGTTCTCAATAACACTCAGCATGATGCGTACAGACGTTCAAAGTGTCATTGTGTGTGTGTGTGTGTGTGTGTGTGTGTGTGTGTGTGTGTGTGTGTGTGTGTGTGTGTGTGTGTGTGTGTGTGTGTGTGTGAGCGTGCGCACATCAAGCCCACCTGAAATATCACCCCTCGCGTATAAGGTTTTATCGATGCCACCCAGGAGAGCCTAGCTCTGCTGATTGATCGATCGAACACAGCCGAGATTTCGCCTCAATCCCAGCTCAATGTGGCTCCATGTCCGCTCATGGCCCCGAACATCCACTATGTTAATTAAAACAAAACAACAACAACAAAAAATATGTTCCCATGGTGATTTAAACCTTAAAGGTAACCTTTGCGGTTGTTGGGAGTAATTAGCAAGGGCACCTGTGTGCATCCTCCCCGAGAGCAGGGGGGGTTGTGTAAATGGGTAAATAATGGAAGCTCAACAGATCAGTAATTTTCAGTTCAGTTGTGCCTGCCTGCATGTTGAGACAGTCTAGAAGGCCTGTGCACATGCTGCTGCAAGTGGATAGATACTGTAGCATCACAGACATCACATCATAGTGGGCCATTTAAATGCACTTCATATAGGCCCCAGTACATTTTAGCACAGCTATAAAACAAGTAATACAGCACCCACCAATTTATATAATATAGCCTACATATAGACTACCACTCTTCTTGCAATCAAATGATAACTTGAAGGTCGATAAACGTGCAACAAGGTAGGCCTACGTCTTGTCACACTCTGTGGCACATTATGTCCTGTAGGCCTACCTTAGTGAAGCAAAGTGTTTGTCAGTTTAGAGGCCTCTGCAGCATATGACACTTTTAGTCTATAGACTTCCTGAAATGGACCGCCTTGGACTCTCCCTTCTAATGTGAGGAAATATAGCAGTGAGGGGTAATTTCATAGTGTTATTATTACACTGTAGGATTAACTAACATTATGGACACACATAGCCTACTTATGTGTTATGCACAATCGTATAAAAGACACAAATGCCAGTTAAACCTTGGGTTAGGTTCTATTAAACTCAATGTGATGTGAGCCACATAGGCCTACATGTAGGTTATAGGCCTATAGCGTTGCCTAGTTTGTGCTGGCTCATAAAGTGATTGAATTAATGTCATCCAGTGTCCCTTCTGGTGGTCCTAACCCTTTTAATTAAACACGGGAAGAGAGGTCCTTGTGTCCACCTCCTCCTCCCCCCACGACAATCTGAGATTATTGCATATTGATCCGACCCCAGGTTTGGTAAAGCCCTATACAATCTGGTTGTTTGACCACCAGAACGCATCTAATCAAACGAATGCAGAGGGCCACTTTTTTGCAAAGCACCACGGGACCTTAATGGCTGATAACAATCTGACCACGATAGTGGTCAATAGTGTAATTCCGAAAAAAGGCTAAAACGACTTGGTATTATTAGGTTAAATAAATGACTTCATAAACAACGTCGTGTTATCTTGCAATTAACATTCGCAGTAAAGAATTAGCGTTGGCCAGTAACTTCAAAGCAATAGCCTGCCTGAAAAGGGGGAGATGATAACTTAATTACGCCTCGTTAAAACTCACCTCCAGACACGCACTTGTTGGCACGCGTTTGTTTCTTTCTTCCAGTCGGAAGTGGTAGCATTGTTTACACGACTTTGAACCTGACGTATGTCCACTAATGACAATCAATCGTTAAACAAAAGACTGTCGGCGCCCCCCGCAGCAAAATAGCACTGCGTGTTTGCGTATTCGCATGTCGAGGGAGGACAGCAGCAGTGTGTGTATGTGTGTGAGGGAGAGGGGAGGGCGACGTTAACTTCCCATTAAGCGGACAAAAGATCCAGCCGCGGGGCTCTCTTTCTGCATTCAGCACCCTTCCCTCCTTTCCTCCCCAAAGTTCACACGCGCTCATTTTTAGGCGCAGGCCATGCCATAATAAGGAGAACGTAATGAGAGACATGCATAGCATCTCAAACGCAAACCACCAGTAGGCTAGCCATTATATTTCGGTATATAATTATATACCACAAAAATAATATTTAGTATCAATAAATGAAAAGCCCAATAGACCACAAGCCATGACTTGAGACAAAAGCTGCGGCCAATGTTTTAGTTCAACAGTGATAGAAAGCCTACTAAAACAACTCCATGTCCATTTAGAGTAGCCCATGAAAATGGCAAAACTTTGGGATCTTATACTATTAAACAGAATTTTTAGGCCTAAACTTTGCTGTGTACCCTTGTAATACAAGCATGTTGGTCTGTTTGCACTGGGAACAGGTGACCAGATCATTTGATTGGAACACATTTCCTAGCTATCTCAGAGATCAGCCCTTTGCTCGCCTCCATGCAGACAGAGCTAGATGTGGAACGCATTGAAAGGATTTGCTTGTGTTTGCCTTCGCCTACGCTCTTCAGAAGTCTTTCATACTCTCATTTCATTTTGGGGGGCTGGGGTAGGCCTATATACATAGGCCTAGATCAGAATGAGAATCAGACTTTTTCTTTCTTTCTTTCTTTTTGTTTGTCATGACAATAGCCTGAAGTTCAGGGCCAAGCTCAGAGAAGGGGACAATAGGCACCCAAAAAAGAAAAAAATGTGTATGTGTGTGTGTGTGATGGGGGATGGTGACAAGTGACAGTTTTTTGTTGACCAGGGCCTAGGGCAGAGCAGCAGAGCAGCAGAGCAGCCTTTTCCTCCTGGTCGCTCTCCTCCACCCTTCGCCAACTCTCCCATGACCTCTGTAAGGCGCTGGGGTCACAGACTTGAAGATGAGGCTGGATGAGGCTGATGGGGCTGCAGGAGAGGCGGAGGCGGAGGGAGGGGGCCTTCCCTGGACCCCTGCTGCTGTGGACAAGCCCATTCAACCTCCCCATCTCTCAAGGAGGCTAATTTATGACACCCTCCCCCCCGCCATTCGTGATGCTTCAGTTCAGTTCAGTTCAGGCAGACCTCTTTTCTCCTGAACTTGACCACTCAATCACACGTCTATGCAGGTTTTGAATAGGGCTATTAGCATAGTTTCAGACTCACTCTAAGCTTTTTTTGGCGAGAGAGAGAGAGAGAAGAATACATCTGGCTAATACTTCAAAAGACTGATGTATTATAATCAGGTTGGGCTGCTCGTCACTTGGACACACACACAGCACATTCACACACACACACACACACACACATGCACATGCACACACACACACACACACACACACACACACACACACACACACACACACACACACACACACACACACACACACACACACACACACACACACACACACACACACACACACACACACACACACTGCAGATTAGTCATGATAATACTGTTGTTGCCACAACTGCTTTTGATATATAATGCACACAGCAGTGAATGGCCGCATTGAAATACAAAGCAGATCTGTCAGGGAGAACTCTTTTTGTTGGTGCATCAACAAGTAACAGATCAAAGGTTCTCTGAAGCCATCGTATTGTTGCCATAGATACCGTAGGCCTATATACATGGCATAAAACCCTATAACTTAGGCCCACATAATGCTGTAAGTCATATTGGGCAAACACTGTTAACGTATTGCACAGTGGTAATACATGTTATAAAATAATAAAAAATAAAATCAATATCCTACAAAGGGTAGCCTGATAGCTTACACATATATGTTTAAAGCCAGCCACTGAAGGGTTGGAAGCCGAGGGATTAAGTGACGATATTGGAAAAGTCAAAGCCCATGCTTATAAAACACAAAGACGTGAATCATTCTTCACGGAAGATGAAGGCTGAATATGAGCTAGAGCGAAATAAATAAAATTCAGTGTCTTTCATGAGACCAGCATACTGTAAACGCATAAACAGATGGAATGTGCATCCATGAAGTTGATGCCACAGTTCGATTAGATAGGAACTAATCAAGACACACACACACACACACACACACACACACACACACACACACACACACACACACACACACACACACACACACACACACACACACACACACACACAAGGAGCAGCTCATCTCAGTACATACAAACATAATCGCGCTAAATTTCTGGCATAGATGTGTGTGGCGGTGTGAGGTGTTTCAAGTTCAAACTGGGCAGTTGCAGTGTTGCCAATTGTCCTGCATGGGGCTGTTATGCTGACTTATAATTTCTGTTTAGTGGCCATCCTCTCTTCACACACACACACTTCCTCTACAAACAACCTACTCCTCAAAGGCCTTGAGCAATATTATCTCCCCCTGGGCCTTAAGGGACACCATGTGTTCAGTATATGAGAGTGTGTGTGGAGCCATGGTGGAGGATAGCTGCTGCAGCTTGTGATGTAACCTCTACCCCCCCTCACCAGAGACCCCTTGAATTGCATTAGCACCCATACGGTGGTGGCTGTCCTAGTGGACCTGGGAAAGGGCCAGCCAGCTGACTGGAGATGAGGGGGTTGGGTTGGGTTGGGTGTGAGGTGGTGTGGTGGTGAGGTGAGGAAGGGTGAGGTGGTGTGGTGGTGGTGGTGGTTGGAGGCTGAGAGGAGAGAGCAGAGAAGGCAGTGAAACCCTAACTAGCTAATGCTGCACAGCAGCTGAGCCAGTGTGTGTGTGTTTATGAGAGAGAGAGAGAGAGAGAGAGAGAGAGAGGGGGGGGGGGGGGGGGGGAGAGAGAGAGAGAGAGAGAGAGAGAGAGAGAGAGAGAGAGAGAGAGAGAGGGGGGGGGGGGAGAGAGAGAGAGAGAGAGAGAGAGAGAGAGAGAGAGAGAGAGAGAGAGAGAGAGAAAGAAAGAGAAAGAAAGAGAAAGAGGAAGGGACAGAAAACGTGTGTATTTTTTGTGAGAGGCATTGGGAAAGTGATGATGGGCAGCTGTGATCAGAGACAAAGGAGACAAGAAGAGACCAAAAAACTGTGGAAAAATATAATGTTTCCCATCATGGCCAAGTGAAGAAGAGTCTCATGTTGCATAGGTGAAGAAGGTGAACCCAAACAACCTAAATTGGTTAAGTGGGCCTGGTGTTAGTGTCAGTATGGCTACTCATGGACACATTGACCTCATGGGATTTCTCTTTGTCAGCCATGTTTTTGGCTACAGTGGTATGGAAGAGGATTGTATAGTGTGATATCATTTGGTGATAACCAGGGCCCTTAATTAACATTTTCCACCACAGGCCAAAATGGCTAGTAGATGAAATCTTACTAGCAAAACACACACCCACTAATGGGTCAAAGTGGCTAGTAAATTGACCTATTCTACCAGCCAAAATGAAATGTCACTAGCATTTGGCTGGTTGGCTGGTGTTAATTTAGAGCCCTGGTGATAACACCAAAGACCTTTAGGGTTTTGATGCCTAAACATCATATTCATGGCTACAGTGCCACAGACAGTGTCACTAAAATCAAACTATAGGTTAGGTTTACATATAGCCTACCTACATACACACTGCATAGAGGTGATATCATCCCAGAGTGCCTTAGGGTTTGGGGTGTGATGACTTTGGAAACATCAGCTGGTAGATGGAGCCTGCTGTTGTTATTGTGAGATGAGGTACAAAAAATGAGATGCAGGACTAGAGAGTATGTTTGAGTCAGCTGTTTTGTGTTGAAGGCTTAGACAGAGCAAAATTCAAGGATGAGAGATATTCCCATGAACTTCAGTCCCCTGGTGTGGCCAGTGTCAAGGGCAAGAGTCATCCATCCATCCATCCATCCATCCATCCATCCATCCATCCATCCATCCATCCATCCATCCATCCATTGAACTAAACTTGACCATCAGTGGTGTGGTGAGTGTGCGAAGGCAGGTGCGGCCAGACGGCCACATCACATCAGCCATCCGGTCGGCCAGCCCCTATTTTGCATTGCATCTGATCCTTCACATTGTCCTCAGAGTTCAAGATCACACTTCTGTTACCTCGGGGCAACATCTGACCCAACACCGCACAACCCGCGACAGCTGTGAGGAGAAGAGAGGAGCAGAGAGGAGAGGAGAGGAGGGAAAGGAGAATTGAAGGAAAGGGGGGAAACTGGCTATCAGTCTGGGTCACTATGGGCCAGAAGGGTCGTCCCCAGATCTTTTGGGGTGACGGTGGGCGTTTTTTGGGGGGACCCACCACTGCACCGGCCACACCCAACCCCCCACGTTATGAAAAAAAAAAAGCGGGGAGATGGCCCGTGTCGGCGGGGTCGGCCGAGACACAAGGGCCGGGGTGAGCCAGTGGCATGGGAAAGTCACCCCAAAAAAGATGAGGAGAATGGAGGAGAGAAGGATGGGGATACAGGGAGGCGGGAGGGGGGGATGAATAAACAAGAAGAGAGAGGAGGGGGGGGAGGGGGCAGATGGAAACGTTTTTTTTGGGGGGGGGGCAGATGATGAAGGGAGCTCAATGACTGATGGGACATTTTTTGGGGGGGTGGGGGAGGAAAGGAGCCGGGTGTAGGGACTGCAAGCAAGAGGACAGGGGGGTGGTGTGTGTGTGTGTGCATAAGGGTGTGGGTAACAAAAAAAGGCAGGAGGGACTTCTGTGTCGTCACAGCCTCAATTGTTAGCGTCAGCGGGCTGATTCAGTGCAGGGTCCTTTGGCTTGACCCCCATCACCTCCTTCACACTCCTCAGCCCCACCATATCTGCAACACAAACCCCAGCCCAACCCCCCATCCAGCCCCATTGGATGGATGCTCAGCATTTTGGGTCCCATTGTGGTGTGGAAGGGGCTGGTCATGGTAGACATTTTTTTTACTAGGCATGTGGAACTAACGCAGCCATCAATCTGTCCAAGGAGATTGAACGTCAAGAGCAGTCCGGGGCCGGACGGCCCTGAAAAAAGTTTGCCCTCAGGGGTTGGTTTTGAGTGGGGATGTGTTCTATTGTGGTGCTGTCTGTGGTGTGGTGTGGTGTGCGTTTTGGTCATCAGTGTTGTTGACTAAATGTTGTTGTGAGGGAGTTAATGCAGTTACATCCAACAGCAGATGCTGAGGTAATACGAGCTGAGGATGCACTGCACAGGCCTGTAGGGCTACAGACATGGCTCATGAAGCACTTTGTCTTTGAACTTGGACTTACTCTATTTACATTACCACAGACACGCAATGTTACACAGCATTATCACCATCATCATTGTCATAACCTCGCTCCCCATAACAGCCCCAATTTTTTATTGTGATTTTCAGAACATCCCATTCATTTATCACCATGACCAAGTTATATTGCAAGTTATCAGATTTAACTGACAATTATAGTCAAGGTAGACCTTTCCATGAAGTCACCGGCTATACCTGTTCAGCCACTCAGGATCACCTCCTTCACAAAGGAGGTGTGCTCATTAAAAGTTTAATATAGGTGCTAGACTCAAAATGAGTCATAATAAGTAAGTCAACTTACTGACAGCTCCAGTGAATGAAAATCAATCCCCACCGTTATTCAGCGGCAGCGCATAATGTTTTGATCCAGATTTCCCTTACCAAGACAGGCCTTTATGTACTGAATGAAACAACAACCCCCTTTTAGTTCATTTCATGTGATGGTTGCCACTTCATGTGATGGTTGCCACATTGCCATAGCTACTTGTGGTAGCTATGACAATGTTTGGAAAGTTGGTCTTGGGGTTGGATGGTTCCCGTGTCGAAAGCTGGATCAATACAAAGAATGTGTACAAGTCATCCAAGAGCCTTTAACTGTGAGCTGCTTTGGATACATGTAAGTGCAAGGCAGTGGTAGCCTAGTGGTTAAGGAGAGGGACTTTAGATCAGAAGGCTGCAGTTTCTTATCCCCTTATACCTTATACCCTTACCTCTACTCAGGGCCGCAGACAGCTTTGGTTGGGCCCGGGACAAAGTCATCTGAAAGGGCCCCCTCACCCAATACATGCAATGTAATGAGGACCAATTATGGGCCCCCTCTCTCCAAGGGCCTGGGGCAACTTAC
>NC_085876.1:28649578-28669578 GCF_034702125.1 Engraulis encrasicolus | reverse complement strand
TGAATCATACAGGTGTTACATGGTTTGTATAAAAGTTAAGAACGTTACATTTCGTGCAAGTACAAGAACAGTCTTCAGAATTGTTGGGTCTTTTTTCTTCCTATCCAATCTATCTCTCTTTGTCTGACCCTATTTCTACCCCTCTCTTTTCCACTCTGTTTTCTCTTTTGCTCTCGCTTCACCCTCCTCTTCTGCAGGTGGGCCCCCGCGTGTCTACAAGGAGCCAGTGATCCTGTCGGGGCCCCAGAACCTCACCCTCAACGTGCACCAGACGGCCATCTTGGAGTGCATCGCCACCGGCAACCCCAGGCCCATCGTGTCCTGGAGCAGGCTGGGTAGGGCATTATGGGACACTTATCTTCTCGTGTACACAATGAACAGGCCTTACTGTACAGTAAAACCCTAACATGCAGCCTTGGAAATAGACTACTTACATGGTGGTATCTTCGGGATATCCATAGTATCATTGCCACTGGCAACCCTAGGCTCCTGGAGCAGGCTGGGTATCATGGGACACTTCTCTTCTAGTGGGCACCATGGTAACACACATCTGACAAGGGATGTCTACATTAGGCTAGAGATAAAATGTCTTGTGTGTTAATCTTGTCGTGTGTGTGTGTGTGTGTGTGTGTGTGTGTGTGTGTGTGTGTGTGTGTGTGTGTGTGTGTGTGTGTGTGTGTGTGTGTGTGTGTGTGTGTGTGTGTGTGTGTGCGTGCGTGTGTGTGTGTCTGCGCATACATGTATCTGTGCATGCATGTATCTGTGCATGCATGTATGTGTGTGTGCGTGTGTGTGTGTGTGCACGTGTGTGCGTGCTTGCTGCCCATGTTCCCCCTCCAGACGGGCGCTCCATTGGCGTGGAAGGCATCCAGGTGCTGGGCACGGGCAACCTAATGATCTCGGACGTCTCCCTGCAGCACTCGGGGGTCTACGTGTGCGCCGCCAACCGCCCTGGCACCAGGATGAGGCGTACCGCGCTCGGCAGGCTGGTGGTGCAAGGTAGGCATCGGATTTATGACTACACACACACTACACACACACACACACACGCTCACAGGGGTCTACGTGTGCACCATCAACCATCATGACACCACCAGACAACTCAGCAGGCTGGTGGTGCAAGGTAGGCATCGGATTTACTATACACACACACACACACACACACACACACATACACACACACGCACACACACACACACACACACACATGCACACACACACACACACACACACACACACACACACACACACACACACACACACACACACACACACACACACACACACACACACACACACACACACACACACACAGACACAGCCTTACGTGTTAACGTATAGACCCTGTTATACGTTTGTTGTGACCAGAATGGCAGTGCCGAAGTTATAATTAGTATTACTAAAGACTCCTTGGTAACTTCATAGTAGAATAGTCAATAGTGCATAATGCATTATGAGTGCCTACAATAATGTTGTTAAATGATCAGTCTGAAGGGAATCAAACCAACCCACACAGACAGATGCACACAGCAGTAGTTTCCCCTCTGCCATCATCATGCTTTTGTTTATGGACATGTTTCAATGCAGTAATTATGCCGTCAGATTCAGGAAATCAGGTTTATTTAGCAACTGTGCTTGATTACCCAAAACACAGGGAGACCGCTTCCACTTTGCCATCCCGTAATTTCCATCTTTGTTTAAAATACCCCCTTTTTTAAAGACTCTTGATTTTCACCTGTCACTTTGTCATCCCAATGCACAGCGGTTCACTAAAACGTGTTACCTCACAGCTCAGTGAGCCAGATTCAGATTCCTCAATGGATTCGTGGATGACATATTTTTTTGCTTTATAGCAGATTTTTGGGTGCTGTAAAAGAGACCTTTGTTATTATTAGGTTATAGATGATTACGTGATGCTTATGTGATGACAGTGATGTTAAAGCCACTTTAGATAGGTGCAGTCAAGCACCAACATGTTAACTGATATGTAAAATCTAGTCTGGTCTAACCATATCCTCATACCCTTATAATTGAGTGAACGCTTAAGGCCAGGTTATGTAACATCCACATTTCCCCCTTATCTCTTTATATTTCAAATTGGCTGATTTTTTATAGCTATTGCAAGTCCTTATATGATATAGCCTCTCAACTGGTCAGTCAGTGTCAGTGTTGAGGCCATTATATCGGCATGAAAAATCACAACTTGTATGCAATACCCACAAAACCCCTCTTTTCCCTATATATAAACACTGCTGATTTTTTATAATAGATGTCCTGATATAATTATATAATGAAGCCTTTCAGCTAGTCAGCCAATCAGTGTCTCTCACTGCTCTCTGCCACCCCCTGAAGTCTGAATCATGACAAGGCTGATTCCCTGTTCCCTTTGTTGACAACCGGCAGTCCATGATAGCACACACAAGCATGGCCATGGACATGAGGGTGTGTGTTTGTGTGTATGTTTATGTTTGCTGTGTGTGGTGGGAGAAGTGGGGGCAGAGAGGTGAGGTGGGGTTGGGGATTCTGCCCTGAACAGCTGAGAATTAGAAATGAGGCTTAATGTGGAAGGGTGGGTGTTGGGCCCTTTTTGGTCAGTCAGCCAAGGAGGGAAAAAAAATATCGGATTTGGTGGACCAATGTCCTGGATGATGATTGGCCAGGTCAGGGTAACCTAAAGGGGAAAGTCAATATGGAATCCTCCCAAAACTCCTCCCCCTTATCCCCTTAATATCCCCTCCCATCTCTACCTCCATGTTGGTTGGGGTGGGACCCTGCCTGCTCGTATTTTGTAATTACCTCAGAGGGTGTCTTCCATCTGCTGTGAGGCTGTGGGAAGGATGGGGGTGGGTGGGGTTGTATTTTTGGATGATGAGGTTGGGGGCTCGTCCGGGATTGGAAGAGTTCCCCACACCCCTTTTTTTCTCTGTCCCTCTGATGACACTGCTCATCCATCATGCACCAACCGTCCACACACGTTTATTCCTCTCATTTCTTGCTGTCCCCTCCTTCCCTCTCTGTGTCATTACCTCCAGTTTAATTGGCTGTGCTGTTGGGGTGAGCTGGCTGTGTGTTGTCTCCCTTGTGTGTCCTAAACAACACACATAAACACATATAGAGTCAAAGACTTACAGATGAAAACACACATGCATGCACACACACACACACACACACACACACACACACACACACACACACACACACACACACACACACACACACACACACACACACACACACACACACACACACACACACACACAGCCTTACGTGTTAACGCACAGACCCTGTTTTACGTTTGTTGTGACCAGAATGGCAGTGCCGAAGTTATAATTAGTATTACTAAAGACTCCTTGGTAACTTCATAGTAGAATAGTCAATAGTGCATAATGCATTATGAGTGCCTACAATAATGTTGTTAAATGATCAGTCTGAAGGGAACCAAACCAAACCACACAGACAGATGCACACAGCAGTAGTTTCCCCTCTGCCATCATCATGCTTGTGTTTAGCTACATGTTTCAATGCAGTAATTGTACTGTCAGATTCAGGAAATCAGGTTTATTTAGCAACACACACACACACACACACACACACACACACACACACGAACACACACACAC
The DNA here is from genome assembly GCF_034702125.1 of Engraulis encrasicolus. Taxonomy (NCBI): domain Eukaryota; kingdom Metazoa; phylum Chordata; class Actinopteri; order Clupeiformes; family Engraulidae; genus Engraulis; species Engraulis encrasicolus. Next base: position 28,665,958 of record NC_085876.1, on the reverse strand, counting down.
ACACACACACAAACACACACACACACACACACACACACACACACACACACACACACACACACACACACACACACACACACACACACACACACACAGAAAGAGAGAGGGAGCAGCTCATCTCAGTATATACAAATATAATCACGCTAAAATTCTGGCATAGATGTGTGTGGCGGTGCTTAGTGTTTCAAGTTCAAACTGGGCAGTTGCAGTGTTGCCAAGTGTCCTGCTTGGGGCTGTTATGCTGACTTATAATTTCTGTTTAGATGCCAGAGTGATTAGCCTGACTGACCACAGCATACGGTTAATGTGATGAGATTGCTAATAGCTGGCTTGGTTTCAGATACGCTGTGTGTGTGCTGTTTTCCTCTGTGTTGTAGAAAACAATAGCTAATGTATATGTATTATGCTATAATAGTGGTGTTGTAAGTTTGGCTACTGTTCTCTTATGGTTCTGTTGGTTCTACTGATCTCTAAGCAGCTTTGAGTACCATGAAAAGCGCTATATAAAACAGATATAGTATTATTATTAATACTGATCTCTAATGGTTGGTTTCAGATACGCTGTGTGCTGTTTTCCTCTTTGTTGTATACAGCAGTGGTTAGAGGTGCTTAACTCGAATCTTTGAGGCGTCCGGATTGATTGGATCATTCCAAGGAGGGTATCCGGATTAGACGGATCAATCGGATCACACGGATCACTTATTTAAAATAAATAAAAATAATGTATTTTTTTAAAACGTTTCTGCCGTTAAGTAGCTATGCGCCTCGCCTTTGTTGTTCCATTTATCAATTCACGTTGATAAATCAAAGAGTAAGACAGTTTGATCAACAAAACTCACTTTATGAATGTAACAGTTCCTAAACTCATGCTGCGATCCGACCCACCTGGGTCTCCTCACTAAACATGAAACCACAACTCGAACAGCCTTTGGCAGCAGTGAAACGGCATGTTCCTGATTTTGCAATAAATAATGTGTGTGTTTGTATTTAAGAAGACTAAAAGTCAAACATTTGGGAGCAGTCTAGTTGAGCAGGGATAGTCAGGAGGCGAGCAGCAGATGACCACTCGCTTCCGCTGCCGAGTTGCCTTGCGACTCACACACTCGTGGCAAAAACGAAACTTAAGCATTGATCCGATCCGTAGGGGATTCGCTGCTACCAACAACTCAGTCAGGATTCGTCTCACCGAGTCACCGAGGGCGCCGCTGCTGAGTGACTCGGACGAGGGGAGTGGCTTTGCTGTAACGCAGTGAGTGATAGTAGAGTCACTCTGTAGACTATAATTTCCCTAAGAGTAGCCTACAGACTGAGATGTTAAAGCGTTGGCAGAGCACTATTAACATTAAAATGTAGACCTCAACAGAGTCAGAAGCACACGCATAGGGAGCGGGGATCCGCGACTCAAACACTCAATTGGCCACAACATAGGCTGGACGGATCAAACAGGCTCGATGAATGACAAGGCGGGAGTTGGTTCAGTTTTACTCAGTGACTGTTCGTGACTGAACAGCATACTAGGGAGATTAGAGAATGGCTGTTGTAGTCAACTAAAGAGGATATATTCCGGTTTCACAATTTCTCGCGCTGTAACTGCCATTTTGTTGACATATTAATGAAATGGCGATTGACCCGCCTTTGGCGGATCAATGCACGACAGCCATCCGGTCTGTTCGGATGAGGTCTTTACCCGGCTCTCCAACCGGATCCTCCGGGTTTTTTTATCATCTCTAGTACTGTTGTTGTGAGGTTGGCTAATGTCGCCAGATCAGAGACGTCAAAAGTAAAAGTTAAAGTACGTTCATGGTGTAAGTACATGTATAATACGAACACACAATATTACATAGCTCTTACACCATTTAGTCCAGTGTGTCTAATGAGATGGACAGATTGTGTTGTTGCTGAAAAACACTAAAAACCTAACAAGGACCCACTACAAACTCGATGTCATGATATTGATAATGGGCCGAGATGTCAGAAAATCAAAGTAAAAGTGCAATGGACTAACTGGTTCAACAGCTATGTAATACCATGTGCTAGTGTTGTACTTACATCTTAAATTTACTTTTGACACCTCTGTTAATGGTTGGCTGCAATTTTCAAATACGCTGTGTGCTGTCCTGTGCTGTATAGTTGTAGGCCTGCAATCTCCAGTGTCTTATAACCCTGTCATAAACACAGTTAAGCTCAGTTTTATTTCTCTCCTGCTCCACACGTGTGTAGTGAGTGAACAAGGCCATGCTTCTTTGTGTGATATATAGGTAGGGCTTTAGAGCCAACGGGCATTTTGACTCCTACTCCTGTTTTTTTGTGGCCATTGGTTTCGATCATTAAATTTTGCACCCAGCTGTGTTCTCCACCATCCTCTTTCCCCCTGTGTGAGGGCCTTTCTGACCTGATCAATCAATATATACCCCCCTATCAGTCTTTCACAAGTGGATTGGCTCTGGACACATTTTGGGGGGGTAGCCAATCTTTAATGTATGCATTAATTTATTGATTGACTTATTTTTAGGGAAGGGGGTTTGCAAAGCAAAAAAAGGAACAAAGAACAATGCTGGTCAATCGAAGAGGTACCCCTAAATCCCTCAGCTGATTTGATTGGTTGGGGCAGTTGGGGTTGGTTGGTTGATTGCACTTTGCATCATCCATTGTTTTTTTGTGTGTGTGCATACATCACAGACCAAATGCTGGAATTACCTTGCATCAGCGTAAGAAAATCTCTTAAAATACATACAGCCCAGTCAGACTTCCCTCTGAAGACTTGCTTAGTCAGGCTTACATCAGAGTCAATGTCAGCATTTTTTGTCCCCCTTGATATTCTGAAATAACATGTGTGCTGTTTGTATGCAGTTTTTTTTTCCTAAAACACACTACTTCTGGAAATGGAAACACTACTACTGCTGAGATTGCACAATGCCACAAACAGTCACCCCACAACATGGTCCACAAAGGCCATATATCACATATACAACCTTTAGCTACACAGGTTATGGGAACCCAGCCAGCACACTTGAATCTTTACCTTCTATAGGAGGCAGAATGATCTAAATATCAAACCTCAGCTCAAGTTCAAATTCAACACCGGAGGGCGTGTGTGTAGCCTACATCCTCCATCTGTCTTGAGTCCAGAGAAAGGGCAGACCATAATAACCCCTTGTGTGTGTGTGTCCTGTCCTCTATGTTGATACATAGGGTCATCAGCTAGAGTTTTTTTTGTATTGTTGTGTCAGTTGCATATGCAAGAGCTAGCATCAGAAGGTCAAGGAGGTTCTCACTTTCTCACAACCTTGGACTTCACCCTCCCTCACACACACACACACACACAGTCGTAAAGAAAGGCATACATATACATAAGCATATACATCTCCCCAACTGGCCTTGAACTTATACTAGGCCTGTGTGCCGTGCCTGGTCATCTTTTGTTTTGGTGACACCGGCTTTGTTTCGCCAGCCGGCAGGGGAGCAGATGCAGACGTGGTCAGAAGACAATAGAGGAAGAGAGGAGAGAGAGAGACAGAGAGAGAGAGAGACAGAGTGGAGATAGAGAGAGTGCGCAGGAAAAGGGTGACGTGACGGAAGAGAAAGTGTTTGGGTGCAGGGGGGAGGGTTAGGGTCACAGTGGTGGCTGACGTGTGTGTGTGTGTGTGGTGTGTGTCGGGGGGTGGGTGACCCCTGACCTCTGCTTCCTCACCTTTGACCCTGCCCTTAGTGGGCTCCCAGGGAAGCCGGTCGAAAAGAGGCAGGGCCAGGGCAGGGGGAGGCGGAGCTCTATTGACGGGCAGAGAGAGAGAGCGAGAGAGAGAGAGAGAGAGAGAGAGTGAGAGAGAGAGAGAGAGAGAGAGAGAGTGAGAGAATGGGAGGGAGAGGAGGTGGAGTCTGTGAAATTGATGGGTCCCCGGTGAGGGGGGGTGGTGGTGGTCGGTAGAGAGGGGTGGACCAGACACCCCCCATCTCCATCCTCATGTCCCTCTCATCCTCCCCTGCTATCCCCTCTGTTAGCTGCAGTTCTTGACTACGTCACAGGGGGGTGCTGGTGATGGTGGCAGTGGGCGTGCAGTTGTTATCGTCACAGCTGGTGGTCAGTGCAGTGTGCAGTTTTGGTTGGATGGGAAGGGGATGAGGGAGAGGGGGGTGTTTGGCTCAAGAGCCATTGTGTGGGGGGTGTCTGCACTTGGCTGAATGGATGCCCCCCCCCCCCCCCCAATCCTACCCCAACCAAATCTGACCCCCTTCATTCACAGACCTCCCCCTATTTCAGTGCTGTTTTTTGGGGAGGGTGAAACATTTTCATATGAAAAATGTGAAGAGGGGCCGGGTGTTTTGTGAGGGGAAAAAATCAAGATGCAGATCACACAGCTGCCAGAGTAGCCACAGATAAGGGAGTGAGAAAGAGGGAAGAAAGAGGGAGCGAAAGAGTGGAGGAGAGATGGGACACCCTTTCATCAGAAACAGCAGGGGGGTAATGGGAAAAAAAGAGAAAAAAGAAAGAATAAAAAAAAAATATGACAAAATATGTCAAGATGCATCAATAAGATATACCGTGGAATGTTCACACAGACATTATTCATGGATGTCAAGGAACATCTCAGAAGTGTCAGTTGTGAGAGAGCTTGACAAGCCCTAGTGTGCTGCTACTACACTTATTCCTATGTGACATAGCTTTGGCCATGACTGACATGCATAGCCTGTCCCTTTGCATAAAACATCATAGATGTTTTTGAAGGACACGGAAAGGGGGCAAATGCAATGTAAATGTGTTTAGATCAAGATCTAAGGCCTTAAAAGCTCAGCAGGCCACTGCACATCAATACAGTACCTGTCCTGTTATTCACATAGTTTAACAAAGAAAAAAATATGCACATCCGTCTCAAAACTAGGTGCAGGACTTGGTCTAGCAACGTAACATGAAAACTGAAAACAAAGTCTGTAGCTCCCGTTTCTCTTCATTTAATACTGCATGAAGAGAAACAAGATGTAGGATATAGGAATAGAGTCAAATAGATCAAGTTAGGTTATGGCTCCCACATTCGACATGATCATATCCCTTCATTGGGCTGTGTGGTAAACAGAAAATAAAGTCTGCAACACTTTACTGAGAATTAAGAGAAACGGGAGCTCGGTTTTGACTTTCTTTTCTGTTTATCACATAGCCCCAATGAAGGGAAGGGACATATCTGAACATGAACATGAACAAAGTCATACCCTGACCTGATCTATCTAACTCTATTTCTATATCCTATCTTATCCTATCCTATCCTATCCTATCCTATCCTATCCGCACATTATTGGGTGGATTCGGAATGGAAATCTACAGAATAGTGTGTACGTTTCTTGCAAAGCTGATCTATCCTCTTGAACTATTCTATCTATCTTGTCATTCTATCTATCTTGTCATATGACATGGATACCTTATTTGTGATGGAAATCTAGGAAATATGGTATAGTGCCCTACCATGCATTGTGTCCATTCTATTTAGAATAGGCAAATGTGTACTATACTATGCAATACTATACTATACTATAGTATACTACCCATATATTACATCACACCCCAGGTCAGATCTAAGACCCCTGTCCAAAGGGAGGGGGTAGCTGATCAATAGTTGGTATGGACAGGGCTGATATATGGGCAGGCCTGGCCTGACAGTTTGATCCTGGGGATGCAGTTAAGACAGGCATCAGATCAGCTGAGAGGGGCCTGGACAGGACAGCCAATCCCCACAGGGGCTGTCTCTATGTTGATGCTGATGCCTCCCATCTCCTCCCCTCCCCTCCCCTCACCTACTCCCCTTTTTCTTCTCATCCTCTCTCTCTCTCTCTTTCTCTCTCTCTCTCTCTCTCTCTCTCTCTCTCTCTCTCTCTCTCTCTCTCTCTCTCTCTCTCTCTCTCTCTCTCTCTCTCACACACACACACACACTCTCTTTCTGCTCTCTCTCTCTCTCTCTCTGTCTCTCTCTCTTTCTCTCTCCCTCTCTCTCTTTCTCTCTTCCTCCTCGTTTTGTTCCCCTCCTCTTTTCTCTCTTCATCCTTCTCTTTCTCCCTTTTCCTGATTCAATATCATCTTTTTCCTCTTCCTCACCACCCTTCCTCTTTCTATGCCTCCTCTTCCTCTCTTCACTCTCCCTCTCTGGTTCTTCTTTCTTCTCTTCCTTCTCTTTTCTTATTTTCCTTACCTTGACACCCTTTCCACTTCTCTTCTTCTTCATCACTCCCTCTTCCCCTCTCTCTCTCTCCCCCCTTTCTCATCCTCCTCTCCACTTTCTTCTCTTTATCTTATGCCTCCTTTCTCCCTCTTCTGATACCTTCATCCTCTGACTTTTTCTCCTTATCTTCTCCTCATCATCCTCCTCTTTCTCCTCCCCTTTCTCATCTTCCACTTTCTCCTCCTCTTCTTCCTCTACCTCCTCTTTCTTTCTTCCTCCTCCTTCTTCTCCCTTCTTCTTAGTCTTCATCTTTTCTTCTCAGTCCTCATCTTCCTCTTCCTTCTCTTTTTTCTAATCCTCCATTTCCTTTCCTCCTCTTCCTCCTTCTCACTTTCCTCCTCTATCCCCCGTCCCTTACGCCTTCTCCATTTCCCAGTATGTGATTTCCAAATGGAGGATTGGCTTCCTCAGGGGTTTGCATCTGACAGGGTTTTTGCCTTAAAACCGTGCATGGCATTATGTGCAGTTGAACTCCCTGTGAACCAAAACGTAGATGTGCTGCTGTGTTGGCTCGCTTTATGGCGTGATGCAGTGCCGCTCACCGCTCTCCTGTTAGCTGCTGTTGCTATTTTTAACCTCTCCTCAATCAAATGAAACCTAATCCCGATGAGAGAGAGAGAGAGAGGGAGAGAGAGAGAGGGAGAGAGAGAGAGAGAGAGAGAGAGAGAGAGGGAGAGAGAGAGAGGGAGAGAGAGATTGAGTTTCCCCGTATGTAGCATACATGCACGTATCTCACGTAGCCAATGTACACATACACCTCACATGAAGGATTACTGTGTGTTTGCTATTGCACTGGGCTCTGTAAATGCATACGGATGCTTGTTTGTCTCGCTATTGCACAGAGGCGATTGCATTATGGGTTATGGTTCACATGGACTTGATGTAGTGCTGGTGTACTTGTGATGGCGTTTTTTAATGCACATATACTTGTATTGTGGTTTACAATGCATATGCACCTATGGATGTACACACACACACACACACACACACACACACACACACACACACACACACACACACACACACACACACACACACACACACACACACACACACACACACACACACACACACACACACACACACACACACACACAAAGTTTCAATTTCAGTTCAAGCATTCAAGGGGCTTGAAGCTGTCGGGGGCGACCCTCATAGTTTTCATTCAAAGTTACAATGGCCTCCTGCTCCTATACCCATACCCCAACACACACACACACATACACACACAGCCTCTCTCTTCCCTATGGTCTTATACGCCCAGGACTTGGAAGCCTTAACCCAGCTCCATTTGCCTGCACAGTAAATGTCAAGGTGTTAATTCAACACTTGAAGAGTTAATTTAAGTCCAATCAAATGATGTCAAATCAACTCTCCAAGTGTTAAATGAGCACTGCAGAATTTACTGTGTGCCTCACACTCATTTACATGTTCAAGTGCATTCTCACCCGCTCTCAAATGCCCCCCAATAAACCCCGCCAAGCCAAAGGGATGTGTGTACGTGTTGGTGTGTTTCTGATGTTCAAACGACTCTTCTTTTGTAGAGTTCGGCTATTAGACTGGAGTTTTGTTGTTGTGTACACTACACTACACTGCACTACACTGTCCAGAAATGCACCCCTGGTAGGTACTAAGGTACTAAGCCTTTACCTTGTATGTTACGCACTACATTGTGTATTACAGCAGCTCATGATGGAGGTAGACTGCAACAGAGACTGCTAGGCTGAAGTGCAACTAACCAGCATTTGGAGGGCACACACATCAAGGTGCTGGATTAAACGAAATCATAATAGAGAGAAGAAAGATATACTCACACTGTAGCTGCTCCCAGTTTATTTTAGACAATGTTTCGACTCTTATGTACATGGGTCTACGTAAGATGTAATTGAGCACCTGTGTTTGTTTGTTAATGAAGTGCAACTGACCACCAAGCACAGTGCAGCAATAGTGTTATTCAATCTCAACTGTGAGCCCAGACTCTCTTTGATTAGATTGATTTGCTTTTAAGCAGCTTTATTTTCACTCATTTCTCATTACCATCAAAGAACACAGAAAACACAAAACAACACAAATCTGCACTTTTCTGTCCTCCTCTATAACCAGCAGTTGTCCAGCTCAGCACCTGCTAATGACAAATGCACCCTGCAGTGTTAGTGGTAGTAGTGCAATGTAGTCTCCTCATTCTGTTGTGGGTTGGCCTATTAAACTTAATCTGGGACACACAACACAAGCAACCTTCGTAGCACCAACAAACAAAAGAGAGAGAGAGAGGGAGAGAGAGAGAGAGAGAGAGAGAGAGAGAGAGAGAGAGAGAGAGAGAGAGAGAGAGAGAGAGAGAGAGAGAAATTGTCCCTAAAGCCATCTCTTTAATGACCTTCCTGCAATTATAGATCAAGGGTGTTTGGGGGGGGGGGTTGATGGTGTGACGGTGGCCGATCCATATTTTGTGTCGTGTCCTCAACGAAATTGGTGCCTGGTGTGGCGGCAGTACTGGGGGTGTCGGGGACCAGGACCGAGGCCCTAAAGATCGGCAAAGAGAAGCGCCGTGCATTGATTAATGAAGCCCTATTGAAATTGGCCTTCTCTAAGTAACCCTTGACCTCCATCCACACACATCCAACTTAAACCCCACCATCCCCATCCCCATCCCTCTCCACCAACCCCCTACTCAAATCCATCCATCCAACAAAACCCCCCCATCTTCCCAGGGTTTTTCAGCGAGGGTCTTCTTAGCGTAGTGAGAAGGAGACGGTGGTGGGTGGGGTGGGGTTGTGTGTTTAGTGGTCTGGCTGGGTGCTGCTGCTGTGTCTGCTATTGGTGATGGTGTTGCTGGTTTGGGAGGGTGTCAATAGATCAATGAGATGCTGTGGACGAAGGAAGGGGGTCTGATGGGGGTTAGGGGTGTCCATGAAGGAGAGGAGTGGGGGTGGTGGTGGAGGTTTTTTGGGGGGGCTCTACATATATGCATGGCCATTGTGTGGCCGTTGATGGAGTGTCATGCGGAACGTTGAACCCAGCATCTGTCCCCCTGCTGAGAAGGGAAGATGGGATTGGGGACGGGAAAGAGGACAGAGGGGTCACCCGAGGAGACAGACTGGGGTTATTTAAGGACGGGAGACTGGGAGGGGGTGAAGTTCAAGACCCTGAGAAAAGAAAAGATGATTTTTTTGGGGTGGGGGGTGGTTTTTTGTTGTTGGGTAGAGATAAAGGAGCCTGAAATCTCATATTCAGTGAATGGGAAAGATTTACAATTTCTTGTCTGTTGTTCAGAAATTATTTCTCCACATGAATTACATTCATACCATACTCAACACCAATTCACACGAAGCCTACTTAGGCTACATAAATCAAGTTATATAAAGACCTGTAAAAATCTCCTGATTTCTTAGCATTTATGGTAGACTTAGTTTTGCATGGGGAGTCACATGCCTATCATTATGTGTTTCTGACTCATTGCCCAAGATTTCATGCTGCTGGGCAGTCCCACACACCGCATTCACACACCATCAAGTCATATGTGTTGAAGGTAATAGTGAATAAAGTTGTAACCTTTGCATCAGCGGTCAGTCCTGAAATCCATCTGCCATGGTGCATATTGTTATGGTGATGCAGGCCATGGTCATTACCATTGGAGTAGTCAGCCAGAAACACTGTGCTCCACACCGCCCTCCATGGTCTTGAAATGGTATTGCAGCTACAGCTCACATTAGTGATCTTCTGAAATAAGCAGTTCATAGTTACTTTTAAGCAGAAGACTAGAAGCAGAAGTATTCTTACCGATGCAACTACAGCACTAGTATGATACATGATCTTATGTAGTTTCTCTCACCAGTTAAGCTTATTCCGCTGAACCTTATGAACTGTAGGCATTCTCCATTTACTCTTGGCCCATAAGACGTGATACTGTGTATATTGGTGTACAGGACTTAACAAATGTCTACGTGTTTGACTAATCATTGTTTTTTTCTCTTTTGTCTCCCTCCTCATCCTCTTCTTCATTTTCACATCCTTTCTTCCGTACATTCTGTATCTCCATCATTTTTTTTCTTTCTTTTTGATCTTCCCTCAACTTCTCATTTCATAACAACTCATCTTCTCTACCCTATGTCTTTGTATCCATCCCATCTCCTCCACTCTCTGTCCATCCACATATTCTCTGCTTGTTTCCCCTCAACTCTCCTCTCTCAGCTCCTCCAGAGTTTGTGCAGTGGCCGCAGTCTGTGTCTAAGGCACTAGGGGGCAGCGCCGTGTTTTCCTGCGTGGCCCAAGGTGTCCCGGAGCCTCACCTCATCTGGCTGAAGAACGGCAAGATCCTCACGCCAGGAGACAACGTCAAGCTCACCAACAACAACAGGTAATGTTTATCACTTGGAAGTCAATAGTCTGGAGCACACTGCGGCTTAGTATTTTAACATTTATTTTGCGCAAACACCCGACTCAGCGTTTCGGTGTTGCTACACCTTCTTCAGAGTAATTCTTCAGGTAATGTGTTGTGTCCATATTGTATGTGGTGAAGCCTACTGTGGGGGAGAAATAAATGTACCTGGTGTATAGATAGCTTTGTATGGAAGTAGCCATATGTTGACAATCTGGATATAACATTACATTACATTACATTTTCATATTTTTTGACCAAAGCGACTAGAAATTGAGGACGTAATTGTAGCCAACAATACTTGCAGTCATATAAAGTGCACAGGAAATATACAGAATAACTGCTGATGCCAAGATGGGTTAGTTTTTGGACATACCTCTTGGGGCTGTTTGAAGGTACCATTGTCAATTATTATGCCATCAAAAACACTACAGACCAAGAATGTAAAAAAGCGAGTGCCGTTATTTCACTCGCAAATGTCAACTAACAAAACACAGAATGTGACATAACATAGTCTGTGATATTCTGTGGCCATTCTCTGTGAAGTAGTTCTCGTTTTTGGCCACTGGGAGGCAGTCTAAGACAGCTGTATAACACAGCTGAGCTCAGATTCTTAAACAAAGAGAAATATTCTGAGCAGACTGAACATGGGCTATCCCCATTCATATATCCCTTTATCTATTTATATAGTTATATAACACTTCTATCCTACATCCTTAGAAGTACATCATAGGGAATTGCATATGAGAATGTTACTAGCGATCTACGTAAATGCACATGAGAATCTTTCAGGCTATTTTCAGGTCTATTGAGCGACTGAAAAGAGAGACATATTTTCAAGCACATTCTTTTCAGCCATCCTATCCAAACAAACCTAAATCATTGTTTACCTGTCTGCACTAATTCCAATCCCTCCAGCACCCTGGCCCTGATGTAATAAATACAGTATCTCTACTCAATACAACATGTACATACAGTTCCATAGAGGTGTATGAGATGTCTTTCAAGCTATGCTTCATTGCAAGATGTAAAGACACACATTTTCATAAGATCATTTTATTAATCCACCCTAAATCATGACATTAAACATTAGAGACCTTGCTACAGCTGTGACACTTTTTTCTTTCTTTACAGTAAAGTGCCAGCACCACTTTCTGGTGTGTGTTTTGCACCTTCATTAATAATGCTTAATTCACATAATCATTAACTGTTCTAGTTCATGGGCAAAATGGATTCATTCGTTATAATCTGGGGGCACATATTCCAAATTCACCTGTAATTCAACCAACCAATCACCTGGCTGAGGCAGACAGGTGAAACCAAATCATTTGGAATATGTGCCCCTAGATTCCAGTTCCACCTATTCCAAATGATTTGCTTGTTGCCTCTTAGTGCAGATTGGGTGCCAATTCACTATTTGCTGAAAATACTCAACTACATCATAGCAATATTGCTATGACAGTACCGAGAGCCTCAAGTAACAGATTAAGACATATTCATTACAATTTTGGTGACAGTAAGGTTATAGCATAGGCTCTGCGCTAAGGGGTTAATTTGTTCGATGAAGTAGAATATGATATTCCACTCAACTCATCCTGAACTGTTACGCTTGATTCCCTGGCTCCTCCTCCAGCACCCTGGCCCTGACGCGCATCTCCCCTGAGGACGAGGCCATCTACCAGTGCATCGCCGAGAACAGCGCGGGCACCAACCAGGCCAGCGCCCGGCTGGCGGTCTCCCTGGCCAAGGAGCTGCCCGACGCCCCCGTGGGCCTGAAGGCCACCGCTCTGTCCTCCACCTCCCTCCAGGTCTCCTGGACGCAGCCGGCCGCCGAGGTCACAGACGGCATCATCGGCTACGTGCTGCACATACGCAAGATCTGCGGTAAGATAAGATGCCTCTACTGTCTTTCTTTTTTTTAAGTATTTTTGGCCTTTATTATTACAGGACAGTGTGAGAGTAGACAGGAAATGATTGGGAGAGAGATATGGGGCAGGGCCGAGAAATGACCCTGGCCGGACTCGATGGCCCATAGGCCACTCATCAGACAACCTGAAAAAACTCCCACACACTGACCATTTCGCTGTTTTCTTTAATACACCACGTTTCGCTCCTAGACCTTCATAAGTTAACCTCTACTGTCTACTCTACTTAACCTGATGAGGGTCTAGGACCGAAAAATGGTGTATTACGTAAAGAAAACAGTGAAATGGTCAGTGTGTGGGAGTATTTTCAAGTTGTCAAGTGATGTAGCCATATCTTTATCAGAATTTGGTTTCGTGATTTGGAATGCTCGTGTTCCAAAAACAGAACAGGTCATCTTAATGTGTAGTTTGGTTGCAAAGCTGACCATCATTAGCTGATCACCTCCTCCCATCGATGGCACATGCTGCACTCACGCGCACGCACACACGCACACGGGCGCACACACACACACACACACACACACACACACACACACACACACACACACACACACACACACACACACACACACACACACACACACACACACACACACACACACACACACACACACACACACACAGGCACACACACACACACACTACATCAGTCTGACAATATATCCTATATGTGTGTTCATCCTCCGCCCTCCAGAGCCGGACAGTAGGGAGCTCCAGGAGGCCATCAGCAAGACTACCTTCCAGCACGACCTGGCCAACCTGGACCCGGCCACCACCTACTCCATCTACCTCAAGGCCTACTCCGCCCTGGGGGCCAGCCCCGTGTCCAGCACTATGGTGGCAACAACGCTGGGTGGAGGTATGGAGCTATAGGCTGCCTTTTCACTTCACGTAACTAACACAGCTGTAGGCCCTACTGACGTAATATTAGTTATAGAATGCTTGATGAAACGTTTCATGCTGCGCTGATATTTCAGAATGTTGACGGTCTAAAATTCTATACTTCCACACATTTTAAAGGCTACATGTACATAATGATAAAAAGAATGGACTTGAAAACCCTCGTTAATTAAAAATCAACTGCACTACACACAAATATTAACAGTGGAAATCATCATAAATAGCATAATAGGGCCCCTTTAAGCACAATACAACTTGTTTATTGTCAATAATGATAAACTAGGAGCCAACTCTGTCTCCAGCACTGTGGTGGCAGCAACACTAGGGGGAGGTATGGACTTATATGCTGCCTTTTGACTGCACTACACTGGCCTTAAACACAATATAACTTGACTATTGCCAATAATGATGAACTGGGAGCCAGCCCCATCTCCAGCACTGTCATCGCCACAACACTAGGGGGAGGTATGGAGTTGTACATTACACCACACTGCCCCTTCACAACACCTCAGTGGTCACAGCTAATCTGATAATAATAAACTCAGCAGTCTACAGAATTATTGCGGTTCTAACACTAGGGGGAGCTATTGAGCTATGCACTGTGTCACAGTACTGCAGTCACCTCTCCCAGACGCTCTCCCTTCAATCTGTTTGGCACTTACAAATGTTACACACTGTGCTTTTAAAGCGTGTGTCTACTCACTTGAAACAGTGGACTTCCTCTGAATGAAAAACACATTTCAGTTGCTGGTCTAGTTTTATATAAGCTATTATCCAATCTCTAATGACATTTAGTACCTATTACTCTGTCTACCCCCTTTTTAATATTTAATTTCTGAAACGAAATCAAATGAATAATGTTTCATATTTGTGCCCGTTCTGCTGACTGCGTTATTGCTAGCGAGAGTCTAAACTCATTTCTTAAATGAGCCGTCTTATTCCTTTTCAGCCGCACGCTTTGTTAGAGCTCTCACTCACTCAGGCGTTGTGTCTTCATTTTCTAGTGATACCATTACTGGCGAATAAAACTGTTATATTGCGATGAGCAGAAATGAATCAACCATTTCATTAAAAAAGACTCCCTCCTCCCAAAGCTCCCCCCTCTAGTTATGAACTGTTTGTACAGTATGATTTGTATACTGGTTGTAAATTTGCCATTCAAATAACTTAACATGCTAACTAATGAACTTACTTAGTCCCCTATCTACTCTGATTCTCCCTATGTAATGCACACTATCTCTGTTGAACCAGCTCCCTTCCTCTCCTCTGCCTCCTTCTTTCCTCACAGTCTTCCCTCCCTCTGTTTCTCTTCAGGCAACTCTGAAATGTATTTCACTTACTCATTTACTTCCTTTTCATCGTGCTTCCCACTGTGTCTCCCCCATTCCCATGGTGTTATGTGACTCCCCACAACATTGGCCCTCTTGACTTCAGTGAGGGAAATCTAAAATACTATGCTATTCGCCATGCTATTCGCTACATACAAAACGTACTCATTTATTACGTAACGCCCCCTTCCCCCTGTTCCCTGTCCACTAAGGCACATAGTTTGCAAATACTATAGCGTTTATATATACTGTATATAATATGTATATATTTCTGCTGGCACCCCTTTCTAGACCTTAGAATATTTTCTCCACCCCCTCAACCACCATATTCCGAACGCCAAGCCTTTTTTGGTGCTTAATATTGCTACACTTAGGTTGCAAATATAGTACCATATATTCACAGTGTCTTATATACTGTCTATACTTACTGACTTCCTGTTCTCCTTTTGTGATCTCTCTCCTCCACCAGTCCCGACTCCCCCGACCTTCTTCACCAAGGTGCTGAACGACAGCGCGGTGCAGGTGCTGTGGGAGCTGCCCAGCAAGGCGGGCAAGGCCGAGGGCTTCCGCCTCTCCTACCGCAAGGTGCCCCACGGAGACTTCCAGGGGCCCCTGCAGATGGCCTGTGGCACCAACGCACACACCATCGCCCGTCTAGGTGAGACACCGTTACATTACATGAAAGCGGTCTAGACTCTAGATGATTACATGTAGAGTACTAACACCGTTACATTACATGAAAGCGGTCTAGATCATTGTTTCCCCAACCTTTTTTGCCTCATGTACCCCCTAAGCCTTTTCGTCGTTCCATGAGTACCCCCAAACCGTTCTTTTGCGTCACTCTTTCTATTCCAGTGTGACTATGCTCCATGCATCTGTTAAAATTTAATTTTTCCAAGTACCCCCTATAATGTGCTTGCGTATCCCTAGTTGGGAAACACTGGTCTAGATGATTACACGTAGGCTACAGGGCTTGACATTGGCATCTGCCAACTGCTGGTAAAACTTGCCTGAGGCTAATAACAATTTCAGTCTCACTAACCACTTTGACAGGTTATTTATTCTTTAGTGTGACAAATCACAGTAGTTGCATCAGTTGCTTGTATTTAAATGCAGGACACTGGATGAGGAAGAGAACTCGCACACCAAGATTTGCCGGAAAGGTGTTTAGTCCATCAACGTAGCCCCTTAATGCACACCGTACCTCCTGTGGCACGCTCTAATAGACATTGAAAGTTAACTTCTATAGTACTACACTACTATGACTTTGCTAACTGCCTTTAGTAATACATTACGACTTGGTCATTGCCATTCTGGTAACAGTTAATGTATAATGCCGTGTCTTAAAGGGTTAAACAAAAATAAAATAAAGTGCTACCAATTGGGGGTGCATTGCAAATGTTTCGGTCCTCAGACCTTCATCAGTGCAACTGATATACAATATATAGCTAGGACGATGCATTATGCATTGTATACGCAGCCTGTCTAGGGGAGACACCAGAGTCAGTCATACACGTTCATAAGTGATAATACATACAGTACTGGGCACATGCTGTTACATTGCCAATACATGCAGGGACTTCCAAATCCAAGGTCTGGATGTTTGCTTTTGATAGGACAGATTTTTTTTACATTTAATGTTTTTCCAG
>NC_085876.1:28639578-28644578 GCF_034702125.1 Engraulis encrasicolus | reverse complement strand
AAAGGTCTTTTTCCTAAATAGATTTTGATCTTAAGGGCTCTCCGTCATGGCTGCAGATCAATACCTCCTGTCAATTTCTCCATCCCGCCCCGATGACCTCCAGCTCCGCCGTACGTCCTTCAATGACATATTACCTGCGACCAATTTAATAACAAGTGACAGAAGTGACGAATGGCCGAGAACAAAATAGCAAAGCCAACGGGGGTCGAGGGCGTTGTCTGAAAACGGCTGATGTTTGTAGATGGATAGGAGGTATAGATCTGTACTGGCTGATTGGCACTTGAGTGGTGGATGTGATTGATCCCTGATTGACGTGATGTGACTGATTGAAAATGCACCTCTTCTTCTTCCTCTTCCTCTTCCTCTCTTCTTCCTCTCTCTTCCTGTCCTTGTCTGTCCCTCTCTGTCCCTCATCCACAGGGTCGCAATGAACTCGGTGGCCTCAACGGGCACAATGGCGGCGTCAATGGCATCAATGGTGTCAACGGCGTCAATGGCATGAATGGCAGTGCGAATGGCGGCGCTCCGGTTGGATCGGGGCAGTGCCACGTTCACATAGAACAGCACCACTCCAACCTGCCGGGCTCGGGCACGGACACGGGCACTGGCTAGCGCACTAATACACCCTGAAGCGGTTCGCCTACTCTTCCCTTCCTCTCCCTTCTCATCTCCCCTTAAAACTATGGTTCCTCCTCTTGGCCTGCCCACCAAAATACCCCATTTCCTCCAACGTCCCTCCCTTAAACGTCTCTTAATGTCCTGTCATGTGATGTCATGTCCTGTTACGTTTCCGTCTGTAAACCAAAAACTTGCTGCTAGAGTATACTACTGTATTCGGGGATTGACATGGCCCCCAACACCACACACCAGGCGAGCCGAGTCTGATGCTAACGCACTGGACTCTGTAAAAGATAAACAATTCTCAGTATTTTCCTCCCTAAACCCCAAAACCCTCATATACCAACCTATTCCCAAATCCTTAGCTATCCTCTTAAAAAACCAAAGCTTGACGCCTTTTAAACAAAATGTGTATGTGCCCATGTGTGATTCAGACCGTGTGCATTATCACTAAATGTTCGCCTTAGAGAAGATGATATGACTTGTGACTGGGGCACACTCGGATGCTCGGTCACTTACAGAGTTTTATTTCACAGAAAAAAAGTATTGTAAAGAAAAGATGACGACAAGAAGATAGCACAGTACAGTTTAACACTCAGATGAAAAAAAAAAATATATGTAATAATACCACAGGACTTTCTGCTTTTAACCAAAACTTCCCCCAATGCAATGTGTCCTGTGGTACTATTATGTTCCTGCTATTGCACTAAAGATTGTTACTATGTCCTCCACCAGATGTATTCAATATCCAGAATATTCAGACGCATAAAAGATTTACAAAGTATAATATATGGATGTCATGATGTTGGGGGATCTGTGCCTGCTTTCGACAGTCCCCTTGTGTCTTTTGGCCTTAGCTCTGCAATACCAACAGATACACGTTGCTGCCTTTTACTGTTGAGCGAGTCTTAGGAGAATGAGTTGATTGTTGATTGATTGCGATTGCTGTTCACCGTGTTAGCCTCGAGGCTAGGCCAATGTTGGAGGAACCGTAGAGGCGACCGTTTCTTACCCCTCCCTAAAACCCTCTTCCCATAATGCCTCAAATACCCCAAATACCTCCCCTCAGGGCTCTAAATGAATGTTTTTCGTCACTAGCCAAAATGGCTAGTAGATGTTAACCCTTTGAGGAGAACCATCACAAATATGTGATTAGAATTTTGCCCAAATTTTGAGTTCTCATTATGATGTCATAATGTCTGCGAGATTTTTAACACACACGTCTATAGGAGCTGTAGAGTGTTCCAATAAAATTCTAGAAGAACCTCTAAAAATTCCTTACTCCTCAAAGGGTTCTTACTAGCTAATCACGCACTCAGTCATGGGTCAAAGTGGCTAGTCTTTACTACCAGCAAACCTGAAATTTCACCAGCATTTGACCGTTTTGCAGGTGTTAATTTAGAGCCCGGCCTCCCCTCCCCTCCCTCACCAAACCTTTTCCTGCCTCACGGCTCGAGGCCCTCCTCTTAACTTCCATACAAATACCTCCAAAGAGAGCTACCTCAGAATGTCCGAGCCATATTTTTGAGACCAATGTTTGCCTGCTGCTGTTTGCGCAAGCCTACCTCAGCCAAAAAAAAAATCCCTCGAAAAGGAAGGTTTGTTTCCTTTTCGGGGTTCATACCAAGGCCCCTTAGCCCTAAGTACCCTTCTTTCCCCTATGTACCCTATACCCTAGTCTTTCCTGAACCCCCGTCCTTACCCCTATCCTTAATGTGAGTGCCATAGCCAGTGTCCCGTGCCAGCCGCCGCCGTCGATGCCCAAGGTCGGGTTCCCATCAGGTTGACTGCCATGGAGAGTGTGATGCTGGGCTCGGGAACGACCCCCTCCAGCGGCCTCCACACAACAGGTCACCTTCCTTCCACCGCCGATCGTCTCTCGTCTGCCTTACCCAAACAAACGATGTGCCATGGATGGACGGATGGATGGATGGATGGATGGATCGCTGTCTCCAAAATGCTAGAAGAAGAGCTTCTTTTTGTTCCGTCTGTCTGCCAGTTGTCTTTAGGCTACCCCCCAAAAATTGGAAGGCACAGGTGTTTTGATGACGCTGTGTTTATCCTTTTGCTTTTCCTTTTACTCAAAAACGCCCATAGACTGCTGTCGGAACAGTTTCAACCAAAAAAAAAACCTCAAGCCTGTGCCATGTTGAGACAAAAAAACATGGGCAGGTAGCCTTGACTCATTCCTCTGCTTTAAAGTCTGTCGGGGAGGGTTCGTCCCATCACGGAATGTCTATGGACCTATAAGAGTGTCTCCATTTAACCCTTTTCTTGCCTTGTGGCGACACTCTTGGCCTTTTCCGTGGTGTCTCTAAGGAGGATCTCCCGATGCCAAAATACCTTGTGGAGAACCAAATGTTCAACTGAAGAGCCCATCCCAACGAGGTACACCGGATGGCTTTCGACAATTTGTCGACGTCTTTCATTTGTCACACTGTCACTCCTGAGCCGAGTCAAGATCTGCTCTCCAGATGCCAAATCGGTTACCGTGGGACCGATTGGGCGTGCGCGAGCTGATGGCTGGACCGTGTTTCAGGGTTACCTGGGAAACTGGCGTTTGTTTATGTGTTGTGCGTCAACTGTGACTCCTGTGCAAGGAACGCACACGGGCACTGGCTAGCTTCCATTACTTGACAGCCTATCCAAAAGTTTTTTAACATTATGAAAACCAAGCTGAATGGTTATCCAAAGATGTAAAATTTTAAAAGATGGTTTCCGTTCTGTTTCTCCTTTTTCTAAGCGTTCTTTTTGAGAGGTACTTATTGCCTTTCTCGTTTCAGTTTCAAAAAAGTTCCTTGTCTATAAGAGGTAGCCACATTTATAAATGCTTTACCTGAACCAAAGTCAATTGTTACAGGCAAATCCCTCAAAAAGATTTGCTGACTAACAGTTCTGAAAAACACAGGTTATTGTTTAACCAAGGCTTACCTCTTTTGACATGGAACTGACACATTTGCTTTGAATTTTACCATTTTGAAAAGTTTAACCAAAATGAAAATGGGATATATTTTCAAGGGAGATTTTCTATGTGAATAATGAAGAATATGACAGTAGAATTATTGCCAAAAAACCTAAATAACTTAGAAAAAAGAATAACGTGACCAAATACCCCTTTTTGCATATTTTAACATTCATAGTCTTTATCTTTTATACCACTTCCTCTTGACCAAAAGCACAGGACCATGCATGTATGCATGACAACGGTGTGGTGGGAATGTATAGGTGTGTGTGTGCTTTGTGATTGGCTGACAGTTGGTTGTTTCCTTGGGGACAGTAGAACCTTCTACCGGAACCTTCCACGAGCAGAACCATAAGCATGTACGTACCATACTGTACGTACAAACCAAAACATGTCATCATAGTCTGCGTACCTTACGGGACTAGATGAGCCAAAGAATATTTGCCAAGGTGTATCAGACTTCATCTGTGTACCTGATTTTATTAAACATCCAAGAGGTTGGTCGTACCATCTGAAGGCCACCAAAGAATTGTACTGTGAAGGAGCCTTTTTTTGGTTTACATCAACCTTAAACATGAACCAAAAGGAAGCGTTTCTTGGAGAGCTCTATTGTCCACAAGGTCAGCCTAACAAACTGAGATGAGTGTTAAAGGTTTAACCAAAAGATGCAGTTCAGACGAGTCAACGTCGTGACTCGAGTCCTTTTCCAGTGTCATGAGAGGAATGTGGAGCGACTATGATACCAAAAGAAAGATTAAGAGAAAAGAAAGGACCTTTGTAACATGGGAAGCTGTTTTGGACTTGTTTTCTACCCCCACCCCCAAAAACCCTTTTCTAGCGTGACTCTTTGTAGTGTTAAATCTTAGCTTGCTGATTCTTCCTCAGAGATTTCAGAACAATATTTTGCTGGTTGTGTTTGCGGAACAAACTTCTTTGTGTTTTCTCCTTCTACCCAGCATAAGGTTATGTTCTTCCTGCTGTGCGCAGGCAATGTTGCCAAAATGAAGACGTTCATTTTTTTAAACGTTTCAATGATTATTATTATTATTATTATAATTAATGTTATTATTAATGTTATTAATGTTTTGTTTTATTTTGTTTATTTTTTTACTTTTCATTCTTGTTTATTGTCTGGGATCTTATTTTGATTGAAGCAGTATTAGAATCATGTGAAAATGTTCATTAGGAAATTTTTAAACACATGGTAGGCCCCTGAGGTGGCCGTATGGCTCAAAAACCAAACACAGTATTACTTCCCGTCCTTCCAGAATGGCGAAAGACTACATGGTTACATCTTTTTTCTTTTCTCCAACAAAAGATAACCACTTGTAGTTCTACCCAGTGGTTGAAATTGGCCTTTGTAAACTAAACCGTGGGAGCCCTTGTTAACTCACAGTGGTCTATATGTCACCCTGTTGAG
>NC_085876.1:28607078-28632078 GCF_034702125.1 Engraulis encrasicolus | reverse complement strand
ACGTCCCAACTTCATCGGAGTTGGGGTTAGTATTATACTCCGCTATATAAATACATGTTGTATTGTATTGTATATATTGTATATGTTCTACCATGTCTGCAAAAATTCCATAACAGATGTGTCCTGCAATGGATCTCCATCTGGATGGTCTCCATCTGTTCCCTGTGCAGAACAGAACTGGAGAAATCTCCCAATTCCTGAGGAAAAGCACTACACTACACTATAAGGTATTAATGACATAAATCTCTCAGGTGAACTTCTCAGATACATACTTAAGATTGACATTAAGTTTTTTTCTACAGCAGCATTGTATCAAGTCCCTTTGTTCATGCATGTCTGCATGTACAGTATCTAGTCCAGCGGTTCTCAACCCCCTTTGACCTCAACATAAGCCTGCCAACGCCCCATTGACCTCAATGGCAACTAAGCACCTCCCCCTCTCAGCTGTATCCTTTTGAACCCCTCGCCTCCCCCAGGTCTCACCAACGTCTATTTGTTATAGATGAATAAATGTTCTGTATGCTGTACGCTACCTAACAGAGAGTAGTCAAAATTATTTCACACTTGACAGGCATTTGCAAATAAAAACGAAATAAGACATCTGCTTTGATGTGTGAATGAATTGTGTAGCGAGCGGGGTTAGACCCAACCTCTGAAACACCAAAGAGATTGCACTGTAATAGGCTATAAAAAGATTAAAAGGATGGAAAAGGAATACTGACAGGCAGACTCTTCACTCTTTTTTTATCTTGTTCAGTTTTCTCTATAGCAAAGTGATGTAAGTAGGCCTATCTCCAAATAATATATCTTCAATGCTGCATAGTGTTTTATCCTTATCCAGGAAGGCTGTAGGCTGTAGAGATGGGATTTATGGCTCTTTAGCGGGATCCGGAACTTGGTGGCTCGTTCCTTTCAAAGAGCCGTTAAAAAAACTGGCTCTTTTGGCTCTTTTTAAGATTATTTATTCAGTGTGTACAATGTACTGTAATATTTTGACTCCACCTCAAGGTATTTTTGTTCAAACAACAACGGATTATTCTCCTGCTTCTAAAGACCGTTTTTTTGCCACTCTTTAAGGCAAACAATTGTGTGCTTTTTTCCCAAATTGAATTACTCTGGTCGAGGTCACGTGCTTAAAATTAATGAGAAATGAACGAAATAACAGTCGAGTGGCTACCCCAGCTGTGATCCGGTTCCCATCGTTCACTTCAGGGAGCCGTTCAAAAGAACCGGCTCGTTCGTGAACGACACACCTCTAGTAGGCTGGTACAGTGATGGCCTGCATATCTTTCTATGCTTTGATACATTATTTGTGCATTGCGTGCCACAGGTGTTTTTATCTGAGTAGTCCCACTTGTTCGCTCATCACATCACATATTCCATATACACATATACATTTGCATATAATGTGCTTGAATAATGTATACTGTATTATCTACTCTTATCTGTTTTCAAGTGGGCTTGCAAGATTGATAGTATGACAGGCAGGGAATATTTGCAAGACTATGCAACAGGTTCACCTGCTACATCATGCTGCACCATGAAATGTCAGCTCGCTGAAACATAAGGACACTTCATCAACACTTCAGACATGATTGAAATTCATGATGAGCTCAAGGTGACTGAAGTGTATATTTATTCTGTCCCTGTCTCTGTCTTCAAGTATTATTACAGCCACAGTGAGACAACTTGTACAAGTTTAATATTTAATTTAACATAACAAAGATGTTTTTTAATTCATTTTTAAGTTAAAGGATAATTCCAGCCAATTTCAACATGCAGTTGTAATGCTCACTCTACCCTGGACTTGTCAGTACCTAAGATTTTTTTTCAGCCTTTTCCGAGATCCTGGTCATTGTAATGGGAACAGGTGTTTGTTTACATTTCAAAACATTTTTTTACATTTATTCCCCAAAACATCCAAAAGGTTATGCAACATCAGCCGACAACTACTAGCAAACAGTGATACCTTTTGGGAAAATATTTGGAGTAGACCTATGTTAAGATTTTATGTTCACAAAATCTGCCCCCATTAAAATAGCTCATATCTCGGAAAAGGCTGACCCAAAAAATGCAGCATCACCGGGTACTGACAAGTCAAGGGTAACAGGAGCAATAAAACAGCATATTGAAATTGGCATGAATGCTCCTTTAAAGACAACGGAACGGTTATGCAATTAGTTATCTGACATTGGTTTATGATCCTTTTTAAGCTCTTGTCTTAAAAAGTATTTTGATCAGGAAGATCTTGGCACTAGTCGTCTGGCAGGAGATGCAGTATACAGTGCCTCATACAGAAAGATACACAAGGACAGAAGTGGTCAGATGGAGGGAAGAGGGGTCTTTTTCGGCTTTATCTGACAGGACAGTGTGAGAGGTGGACATGAAGCAAATGGGGAGAGAGATGAGGAGGGGTCGGCAAAGGACCCAGGCCAGAAACCGAACTCGGGTCAGCCGCATGCCAGAGGAGTGCCCTACCGGTTGGCCACAGCAGGGCCGGACCTCACAATTTTTCAGCACTTGAAGTAGTGGAACAGGTAAGTTAGAAAAGTTGTAATAAAGGCTCCTATTAAGGCTCCTTACTTAAGCTCCTTACTTTTGAATGTTTTTTGGGACAGGAGACAGGAAACGAGCTGGAAGAGAGAGATGGGAAAGGATCGGGAAACAACCCAGGCCGGAATCGTACCTGGGTCGCCGGCGTAGCAGTCCAGTGCCCAGCTGTTTGAGCCGTGGCTGGGCCAACTAAGCTCTTTTCAACATTTTTGTGCTCTAACAGAGTTTCCAGTCTGTTCATTCCAGTTAGATGGATTTTTTGTGTGGTCTTTTTTACTTTATTTATGACAGGACAGTGAAGGTGGTATTTATTTGAATACTTGTATGTTTTGTTTGTTTTTTAGTCTTGTCCTTGAAGTGACGTAATTGTCTGTTTGTGCAAGTGTTCCCAAAACGCAAAACAAATTCCCCCTTGGGCAATAAAAGGTATATTCATTCATTCATATTCAAGCGAGTGGGGGGAGAGAGACCGGGAAGGGCCAACAAAGGACCCGGGTCGGGAATCGATCCCGGGTCAGCCGCATGGTAGACAAGTGCCCTACCGTTTGGCCACGGCAGGTGGATTATAAGGCGGATACAGAGTAATTTCAACAAAATAGCAGTCCCTAATCCCCTACAAAAAGAGACTATATGACAAGAGGCATTCACTGATGACTAGACAACCTTTTCTTCAAAACCTAGTAATTACCTCTCTGTTCTGAAGGTATGACAAGACAGGGCCGTCCTTGCTGTGCCTCTGCTTTATAATACTGTATGTCTCTGTCACACAATTGGCACATGTTCTCTAGAGACTACGGACCTTGAGGAGGCATCACCTTTTGGCTCACCACAGAACTAATTCTCCCCTTCCTCCTCCTCCTCCTCCTCCTCACCTTCCTCCCCCATTCCTCCTTATCTTCACCTTCCCCCCTTCTCTGTCTCTTCCTCTTCTTCCATGATCTGTAGTTATCACTCGGAGACCAATACTCTTCCTCCTCCTCCTCCTCCTCTTTCCACTCCTTCCATCTCTCTTTCTCGTCCTTCTCTTCCTCTATGACATCTTAGTTATAAGTCTGTGTCATGCCTCTCAGGAGATTGGCAAGCTCTTTCCAGAGACCAGACCTTGAGGAAACATCACCTGTTTGACTCACCACAGAACGAATCCTCCCCTTCCTCCTCCTCCTCACCTTCCACACCCTCATCATCACCTTCCTTCGTTCACCTCCTCCTCCTCCTCCTTCCCTTCCACCCCCTTGTCATCTTCCTCTTCTTCACCTTCCACCCCCTCGTCATCTTCCTCCTCCTCCTCACCTTCCACTCCCTCATCATCATCCTCTTCCCTCATTCACCCCTGAAACATCTTCCTCAATCTCCGCGTCCTCCATGATCTGTGCTTGCCCCCACTGGATCAACCCTTGTCCCCTCCCCTCTCATCATCACTCCCTGCCCACCTTCTCTTTTTCTATGAATTACTGTTCATTTTCCCTGATCTCCTCCACAATCTGATTCTTTCTTTCTTTCACCCTTTCTGTTTCTTTCTTTCCTTCTCTGATGGTTTCATCCTTCTCCTGTTTGTTTGCCCCATTCTTCCCCTTCTCCTCATCCATGATCTTCCACACAAACACCAAACCTCCTCCTCCTCCTCCTCTTCCTCCTCATCCTCTTTTTCATGTCCTCCTCCTCCTTTTCCCCCCGTCTTCCTCCTATGCTCCTCCTTCTTATTCCTCTTTCTCCCTCTCCTCCTCCCGATCCTCTCGCCCCTCCACTTCTATTCCTCTTCCCCCTCCCCTCCTCTCCCTCCTCTCCCTCCTCTTCCTCCTCTTCCTCCTCCTCATCTTCCTCCTCGATGACAGCGCAGGTCAGGGCTGTTTGGTCCTGATGGATGATGGCAGGCATATGAGCCCCATCAGAGCAGCCGTCAGGGCCGCGATTGACCATCCAGGGAACCTCCTGTCGCTCGGCCTCGCCGCGGCTTGATTGCAATTACGGCGCTCTTTTGCGAGTCATTAGTTTTACGAATGAGTCACCGGGCATTAATCTTGCGGACATGGGGGGAGGAGGAGAAGGAGGAGGATCATGCATGGTGACTGTTAATGTGCTGGTATAGGGCTGGGGAGGCGACAGTGAGGGCTGGGGTTGGAATGGTTTGTATGAAGGAGAAGGATGTCGTATTTTAATACGGTTGAACGAGGGGGAGGAGGTGAGGGCATTGTGGGTTGGAGGTTGGGGTGAGGTGCGTGGTGTGTGGATTTGTGGCGCGGAGGTAAGGTGTGCTGTAGGGGTGGTGATGGAGCTACGGTCCCCTGTGTTTGTAGCTGATGGAATCTTCGCCGATGCCCGTCTGGTTGGCGGGAGGTGGTAGTGACGGTGGGGGTGGTTGTACGATAAGCAGAGCTCTAAATTAACTTTTTCCATCACCAGCCAGAATGACCAATAGATGCTCATCTTACTAGCCAAACACACACTCACTAATGGGGGAAAGTGGCTTGCAAGATGGTCTTTCCTACTAGTCAAACTGAAATTTCACCAGCATTGGGTTGGTTGGCTGGTGGTAATTTAGAGCCCTGCTTGTAAGAATGGAGGAGGATGTGTTGTGTGGTGGATGTAAAGCTGGGGGAGGGTATCATTGGGGTGAACATGTGGGTGGAGGTGGGTGTGTGCCTGGGTATGGAGGTTGGAGGTATGGGTAGAGGCAGGTGATGGAGCTACATTGAGGAGGATGTGAGCTGCATGTTATTCACCATCCAGAGGCTTGGGGACCCCAAGCGGCTGCCTGCCTGGTGACAAGATGCACCTCTATTGCTGGGGTGAACATGGGAGTGGAGGTGGGTGTGTGGCTGAGTATAGAAGTTGGAGGTATATGGGCAGAGGTAGGTGATGGAGCTGCATCGAGGCAGATGTGAGCTGTTATTCACCATCCAGAGGCTTGGGTGGGGCCCCCAAGCGGCTGCCTGCCTAGCCTGGTGACAAGATGCGCCTCTGACTGGGGGTATTGCTGGGGTGAACATGGGGGTGGAGGTGGATGTGTGGCTGGGTATAGAGGTTGGAGGTATGGGCAGAGGAGGGTGATGGAGCTGCATGTCTCATTTGTTGGTGGATGGATGATTGGTTCTTCCCCTATGCCTGCCTGTTTGGTCCTTCATTGAGGGTGTGCCCTGCATGCACACTGCAATGGTCCCCGCACACGCACGCACACACACAGGCACGCACACACACACACACACACACACACACACACACACACACACACACACACACACACACGCACACACACACAGGCACGCACACACACACACACTGCCTGTTTGGTCCTTTGTTGAGGGTGTGCCTGCATGCACACGGATATGGTCCCAGGAGATCTGAGATCCGAACACACGCAGCACACACAGATCAAACAGAAGTCTTAATTCTATTTCAGGTGGTGTGATCGGGCAAAGACCATCCAATGCCTGCACACACACAATCACACACTTATCAATTACATACACATTCATCCATGTGCACAGACATCAATAAACTAATATGTTGGAAGGCATATCAACACCCACCCACAAATGCTCAGTCACAGAGACGTACTGATACACATGTACGCTGTCACTGGGTGACAAGAGGACTTTAACCCCAATACAAAGATGTTGATAACTGCAGACATGCACACACATTCTTAAAAGTGCCACCATGTGCAAACAGAGATCATCTAATTCTATTTGCATAGCTGCAATCTGCCATCTTTCCTTTGACATGCCTGACAGCGAAGACACATGGGCATATCTTAGTGTCAAGGCTATTTGGTGGCACACACACGCACGCACGCACGCACGCACGCACGCACACACACACACACACACACACACACACATACACACACACAGGTACACATGCATATATGCACGCACGCATGCACGCACGCACAGACACACACACACACACACACACACACACAAATGCGCACGCACGCACACACACACACACACACTATGTGCTACGTGAGTAGTTGCCATGGAAACAGGGTGATGTACTAAGCCCCTATCTATCGTCCCAATCTGCGCAACATCATGGACCATTCTGGTCTCCTCAGAGGCTGCCAGGCTGGCTGCCTATTTGGCTGGCTGTGCCTGTGACCATTCCACGAAAGTTGGCAAAATTTAATTGAATGGAATTGAAACATGCAGCGGTCTGTGTGCTGAATAAATTTCAGTTAATACAACACTTAAGGGGGATTCATACTTGTCGTGAGTGGCGCTAGTCTCCTTCATACTTCACTCACGACGATGGCGCGCGCCGTCACGTGACCTAAAATTTCGACACGCCCCCCGTCGTAAGCTCAAAATTCGGCGCGTGTCGCAACGTCGTGCACACGAGGATTTGTCTAACTTGTCGTNCGCCACCAGCGACCATGCAGGTAGGCAGACAAAGCAGGAGTTGCGAAAAGAGGCTACAACTACTGTAGGCTACTACAGAATGGATCCTGCATCATTTTGAGGATAATAAAATGTCATAGAGAGTTATTTTATCTTCTCTCTTAAATGTTGTTCAGTGAAACAATTGTTTACTTTGTTCAAGGCGCTTTTGAAGTATGAATAGTCTGTCGCAAGTGATGAAGTCATTAATGGTTCTCGCGCCACTCGCGACAAAGTGCGCACGTGAAGTATGCAGAGCCCTTTAGGGAGTCGGTTTTAACACCCTTGGTGTTGGGCACTACTCTCCAAGTGTTGAGTTAATGCTAAAAGTGTACAGAGTGGGCCAGAATATCTATGGCATCAAAATCACAGGGAACAGGAATTAATAAAAGAATGAAAATAGGAAAAAAGAATAAAAAAGTAGAATTTTATTAATAGACAGAGGTGGACTGACATGCATCATTAGACAAGCCTAACCAATGCCAGGTGTCAAAAGGGTAATTGAATCATGTGTCAAAAGATTGGTAGAGTATCTGTTGGGGCCCTGCTCTTTATAGAGATTACCTTTTTTTTTAGCTGCGTGAGTAGCAAATGAAAGGCGACAAAAAATAATTTAAACATATTGTACAATACAGTAAGCCGAGCTTCTCTTACAACAGAATGACACCATGAAATCATGGATAAGGAAACTTGTGTTTTACTCTTTAAAAGATAAAAAAATAAGAACAATAAACTGCATGTTCTTTATGGGTGCATAGCATACCTAACAATACTGTGCGATTCAGTGTCCCAGTGTGCTTTGGGGCTAAGCAGCAGGACGTGTGTGTGAGTAAAGGGTGTCAAAACTCATTATGCTCTGAATCATGCATCTCACGAGTCTCCCAGTGCTGCTGCTCTTTGTTCCCCAGTACTGTATCTGTCTCGTCTCCTCAAAGTGCCGTCCAGAGTGGTACCCTACCCACCCCCTTACCCCATCCTCTCCTCCCTTCTCTTCCACCCCCCCCCCACCAGCTCTGCCAGCCTCCTCTGATACCCTCCTCTTCTCTCCTCTTTTATCCTCCATCCCTATCCTCTCTCTATCCTCTCCTCCCCATCCTCCTCTCCCATCTTCCTCTCCCCTCCTCTGTACACACACTCCTTTGCCATTCTTCTCCTCCCCCGCCATCCTCTGCCAGCCTTCTCTCCCTTCCTCCTCCTTCTCTTATCCTTCGTTCCTATCCCATACTTTCTTCTCTCCGACACTCCTCTGTCTTTCTCTCCCCTCCTCTTCCCACCTCCCCTCTAACCCTCCTCTCTACACACTCCTCTCTCATCCTCCTTCTCCCCAACCCCCTCATCTCTACCCACACCCCTCTCCCATCCTCCTCCTCATCCCCTCTCCCCTCCTCTCTACCCACACTCCTCTCCCATTCTCCTCCCCTCCCCTGCCCCCTCATCTCTACCCCCACTCCTCTCCCATCCTCCTTCTCCCCAGCCCCCTCCTATCTAGCCCCACTCTTCTCCCATTCTCCTCCTCCCCTGTTTGGAGTCAAAACCAAAGTGTGATGAAAGGGTGACTGTTGCCGCATTGCTGCAGTCTGGAGCGCTCTCTCTCAAACACACACACACACATGCATACACACACACACACACACACACACACACACACACACACACACACACACACACACACACACACACACACACACACACACACACACACCTACCCGTCACATACCAACAAAGAAACAAGCGCACACACACACATACACACACTACCACTAAGTGACTGCAGCATTGATTGCCTCAGCAGCTGGAGTTGCGGTATAGAGTGCTGGATTGGTACGAAGTAAGGCTGTAACGATACACCCAACCCACGATTCGGTTTGTATCACGATATATGACCCACGGTTCGATACGCCCCACGATTTTATTATTTTTAAAGGGAAAAAAATAAGAAGAAAATAAATTATGGGCTATATTTATATAGGCCTAGGCCTATGCCTTCTTTTTGCATTTACCTGCCTACATTAATTTTGTAGGTCTACTAAATGATGTTGCAGATATAGGCCTACCACTGCAACCTGTTCCCCAGGTGTTCACATCAAAGCACAGCACAGAGAAATAAGGGATATTAATTCAACAAGGAAAAATAGGCTTATTACTAATAGGCTTAGATCATAATCATGCTGAGATGCTGACCATGTGTGAGAGACAGAGATGGAGAGAGAAGGGTCAGGGTTCCAGTATAGGTAGCCTATAACAACTGTCTCACATTATCAAACATTATCCAATTAATATCCAAACATTAGGCTAACTGAAAACAACACTGGTCATATTTCGTCAGGAAACATGTTGTATTAAGTTACTTACAGAAATGCAACACTTAATTTTGATGTTTAATATTTTTGTAACTGTTTTGATCGTGCAGCAGCGCGCACACGTTTATACAAACAAAACTCGAAATGAACCTCAGTTATGTTCTCAACACCTGTTGTCCTTTGTTTGGTTTTGTGATTTGACATTTTGTCAAGAGCGGGAATAGATGCAGTGGCTGAAATGGAGCATGTTTTCGCTAGGCAGGCGGTCAATGTGGGGAGGAAATAATGCTGCCTAATATCCACAGCGACCTAAACGTTCGCCCGACTTCAGACACTCTGAGCGTATAGAGCTCTAGCGATTTAAAATTTGGTCAGGCGGAGCATCTCGCTCTCTCGCTCTCTTTCTCTCTCTCTCTCCGCTCAACGTCTATCTCCACATACATCGGCGCATGCATGAATCAAAAACATCTTCAAACGTTTGATAAAGCCTTCTTGGTCTGTTGTTCATTTCTGTGCTTTACCTTCCGACGTTTGCCGAAGTTTTTTGTCTCGCGGAGGTTGCTGTGGCTGGCAATGAATAACAACCAATGCACGTGCTGGTTGGACGGAACATTTTACAGGAGAGAGGGGAGAAGTGTTACTCGCTCATGTGCGACCCATTTCTAATTGTCTTTGAGCGCATATGCAAGCATTAAGCGCATATGCAAGCATTTGCCTGTATCCTGCTGTTTTCTAGACTGAGGGGTAACAACTTTAAAAGGGCGCATCGCGATTCTCCGAGGAAGGTTCGCGATAGGGGTTCGTGGGTCTGCGTACCGCGATCCCTCGGTTCGATGCAATATCGTTACAGCCTTAGTACGAAGGCAACGCAACACACCGCACCCAAACTCTGAGCAAGGGTGACCAAAAATATTCTAGTAGATAGGCTACATGAAACCCTGCCTCCCCAATTTTGGTCACCTAAGTTGTCCCCTGTTGTCCCCTCCTTCTTCTTCTCTTTCTCTGAGGCGTTTGTTGGCGCCCTCCATTAATTCTCAACCTCCGCTGGTCTCCTAAAGGGGTGTTCATCCTATGTCGTAGATATCCGGGAAAAGTACAGGTTCCAATCATTGTGTACTTGATATGTGCATTTCAATATGCCACCTTGCGTCCTCCACTTGGGCTTGTGACCTCATGTTCTGCTGATGCATCCATGGAGAAAACAATTAAGTTTACCCGCTGTCAGCCTAGCCAAAACCATTTATGGGGGACTATTCTTGATTTACCATCCTGTTTGAAAATGAGAAAATGACTTTATAATTGAACTTTTGTGATATATTGAAATATAATGCTGTTGTCAGTGATGTCATCACGACGTATTACTTCCTGGTACGAGGCCACAAGCACAAATGCAAGGTCGCATATTGGAACACACACGCAAGGTCGCATATTGGAACACACACCATGGGTCCGTTCGAAACAGGGAAGGTAGCTGTCCTTCCAGTGAGCTAACTGGACATCGAGGCATGAAGTGTGGATCGAAACGAAAAATTGCTTTATTTCCTCCCTTGGCAGTTGACTGCATTTGTGGGCGTAATGGTGATATTTGAGGGCACCATCAGATGCTGACTTCGCTGCCTTTGTACCCAAAATGCTGTGCGCCACCTCCTTCTCAACCGGAAACCTGAAAAACAAACATGGCTACTACCCAAGCTACCACCTTATAATGTTCTTTATTCTGACACTTATGTACACAGATGTTGAGAATTGAAGCGATAAATCAACATTGTAGTATCTAAAGATGCCGTCGCTAGATCTATTTATAGCCTATTTTACAATTCCGCCGCCTGGCGGTCATTCACCATTCAAATAGCATGCGTGAGCTAAGCGCTAACGTGATGAACGTAACTCCCGCCATGGAATCGCCGTAAGATCAAATGCGCAGGGCAGCGCACTAGTTAGTGCCGTTCGAAATGACCGCCTCATCAGCTAACTTCACTTGACTGATCA
This sequence comes from Engraulis encrasicolus, assembly GCF_034702125.1. Classification (NCBI taxonomy): domain Eukaryota; kingdom Metazoa; phylum Chordata; class Actinopteri; order Clupeiformes; family Engraulidae; genus Engraulis; species Engraulis encrasicolus. The sequence goes on along the minus strand of NC_085876.1, from coordinate 28,620,857 downwards.
GAGACCTGTTCATGTAGGAGGGGAGTCATCGAGTCACTGCCTTCCGATCCGAACGCAACCCATGTCTCTGGTGGCACCTCCTTGACAAGCAGCCATTTTGTTTGGCCTACAGGTATAAGCCTCCTATGTATGTATTTCTTGCAAACACCTGGCTAGCAAGTAAATATAGTAGCTATTGCAGTCAGTCAATCCACACACACACACACACACATACACACACACGCACGCACGCACGCACGCACACGCACACGCACACACACATACACTGATATGCACAGACACACATCGCTACACAACTACACAACACACATACTTTTGTGAGTGTTTAGCTAATTGGGTTTTAGCTAATTGACATTTTACCACATCAACACACACACACACACACACACACACACACACACACACACACACACACACACACACACACACACACACACACACACACACACACACAGAGTAAAATACTAATAAAAGGGTAGCAATGCATTGTAAGCACATACCTTGCGACTAATGGACACTATCCCACATTAACACATGTACGCACGCACGCACAAACACACACACACACACACATGCACAGATAATTAAATGGTAGCAGTGCTTTGTAAGCACATTCTCAGTCAGCGGACACACATATCCACACATTAACACACTAACAAGTATACTTGCCATCTACCATAACACCCACTACTCAAAGCATAATACACTACCGCCCCAACACGCACGCACGCACGCACGCACGCACACACACACACACACACACACACACACCAGCCTAATCACTGTGTTGCTCACGTCCTGTATCTCAGACAGGAAGATGGACAGTGCTGGGGGCAACCCAATTGGTTGGTGATGTTTTAATCAGACACATGTACTACACACACAGACACGTGCACTACACATATTTTCACAAACACACACACTGGTATGCACACACTTAGAGACATGCATCATGTACACACATTGACATGTGCACACACTACCCACACAGCCTGTCACACAGTGATGTACACACAAAACACAGACATACACACACTCAGACAAGCATTAAACACCCGCACGCTCGCTCGCACACACATGCACGCACACACATGCACGCACACACATGCACGCACACAGTCTGTGGCATCATGTACACACACACATACACACACACACACACACACACACATGTGTTGTTACAATAACAGACCTTTTCAAATAACAAATGAATATTTGTATATTGTTGCCAAGGGTTAAAGGGGTCAGTTGTCCCAGGCCCAGGAAGAGAGGGGGGCCAGAAGTGGGTTCTCATTACATAAAGTTTCGCCATCCACCACATTCAAACAATGCGCCACCGACCGACCGACCGGAAACCATCGCTTCCTCCACCCCCACAGCAATTCTTGCGTGTGACTCTGCACAGAAAACTTACAGACTGAGCAGGGTAGCCTAATTAACCCACCTGGGCTCAATTCGAAACGGGAGGCAGTGACTTGATGACTCTCCGTCTACATAAACAGGTCACTGATCAGATAGGTGAAGTTAGCTGATGAGGCAGCCGTTACGAACGGCACTAACGAGTGTGCTGCCTTGCGCATTTGATGTTACGGCGATTCTATGGCGGGAGTTACGTTCATCACGTTAGCGCTTAGCTTACGCATGCTATTTGAACGGTGAATGATCGTCAGATGGCGGAATCATAAAATAGGCTATAAATAGATCTAGCGACAGCATATTTAGATACTACAATGTTGATTTATCCATTCGATTTTCAATATCTACATACATAACTGTCAGAATAAAGAGTATGATAAGGTAGTAGCTTGGGTAGTAGCCATGTTTGTTCAGGTTTCCAGTTGAGAGGGAGGTGGCGCACAGCATGTTGGGTACCAAGGCAGCGAAGTCAGCATCTGATGCTGACCTCAAATATCCCCGTTATGCCCACAAATGCAGTCAACTGCCGAGGGAGGAAATAAAGCAATTTTTCGTTTCGATCCACACTTCATGACTCGATGTCCAGTTAGCTCACTGGAAGGACAGCTGCCTTCCCTGTTTCGAATTGAGCCCAAATCAGCTGAACTGAGAACAGCTGACACTGATCAGCTGACTTGCACTGCTCACTAATTAGCTTGGCCTTACCACCCATTTTTTCCCCTATTTTTCCCCCGTGCATTTTTGTTGGGTGAAAATCAAAATCAAAATATGTAAACCCCAAGTTTGACTTCACACTCACAAAGTAAGGTACTAATAAAATGGTAGCAATGCATTGTAAGCACATACTTGGTTGCAACTAATTGACAGTAGCCTATCCCACATTAACACACACACACACTCATGCACGCACGCACGCAGGCAGGCACGCACGCACGCACGCACAGACACACACACACACATGCACAGATAATTAAATGGTAGCAGTGCTTTGTAAGCACATTCTCAGTCAGCGGACACACATATCCACACATTAACACACTAACAAGTATACTTGCCATCTACCATAACACCCACTGCTCAAAGCATAATACACTACCGCCCCAACACGCACGCACGCACGCACGCATGCACACACGCACACACACACACACACACACACACACACACACACACACACACAGACACACACACACACACACACACACACACACACACACACACACACACACACACATACACACACACACACACCAGCCTAATCACTGTGTTGCTCACATCCCTGTATCGCAGACAGGAAGATGGACAGTGCTGGGGGGCAACCCAATTGGAATGTTTTAATCAGACACATGTACTACACACGCAGACACGTGCACTACACATATTTTCACAAACACACACACTGGTATGCACACACTACCCACACATTCTGTCACACAGTGATGTACACACAAAACACAGACATACACACACTCAGACATGCATTAAACACCCACACGCACACTCGCACACACACACATGCACGCACACTGTCTGTGGCATCATGTACACACACACACACACACACATACACATGCACACATACATGCACACACACACACACACACACACACACACACACACACACACACACACACACACACACACACACACACACACACACACACACACACACACACACACACACACACACACACAATCTGTGGCATCATGTATGCATACAGTACACACACACATCCATGCCCACACTCTGACATGCATTCCACACACATGTACACACACTTAGACAGCCGCAGCGGCAGACAGGGCTAATTGCTAAATAGATTGCTGCCGAACCCAGAAGGGAGCCGACAGACGTCAGCCCGCCCAGCCTCTTCTCTCTTTCTCTTTCTCTCTCCCTGTCTACTCTTTCACTCTGTCAACGTCTCTTTATTGCTTTCTCTTTCTCTCCCTCTTACAGTCACGTTCATTCTTTTAATCACTCTTTTAATCAATTCCTCTTTTGATGCCTCTATCGCTCTTTCTCTCTCACAATCCCTCTCTCTCCCTCTCTTCTCTCTCTCTCTCTCTCTCTCTCTCTCTCTCTCTCTCTCTCTCTCTCTCTCTCTCTCTCTCTCTACAGACTGCTAGCATAATTTGAAACACCCACTAATTCACTTAACATAACAATAGGCCATTGTGCGGGTTGAGTGGATAATTGTGTTAACATCATGCCAACATTTCATGTCTTGATTGTTAAACATTTTGGGTGTCATGCATGTACAGAGTGCATGACTAGGCCAACCATATGTCTGATTGGATGTTACTGTAATGTATACTGCTGTATGCAATACATACAAATGGTTTGCTGCATAGCCAGTGCATTGTTACAAAGTACAATAACAGACCTTTTGAAATAACAAAATGATATTTGTATATTGTTGCCAAGGGGTGAAGGGATCAATTGTCCCGGGCCCAGGAAGAGAGGGGGCCCAGAATCGGGTTCTCATTACATTATGTATAGGGTTCAGGACCCTGTCATATGACTTTGTCCTGGGCCCGGTCAGCCGCCGTGACTACATCTACTATCACTCATACTGTTTTCAGGCCGGTGCTGCTGCCGGTGCCTGCACCAGTTAGGTTCCGCACTAAAGTGCTTACCAGCTAACCACCTGCGTTCATACTGGGCTCTGAACGTTTCCGCACGTGACTGTGTATACCTGGATGAACCCGCTGACGTCCGCATTGTCGTCAAGGTTTGTGGAGAAAAAAACAAGTATTTTTCGGTTGCAAACCAACTTTCTGGTTCATGAACGCTAAGATCTACGGCCAGTTTGCGATTCGGTGAGGGAACGATCACCAGCACAGGCTCCTGTTGGCCTGAATGCGCCATTAGCGGCCCTTACCACCTCTACTGTCAGTCAGTATGCATCCTGACCACCACTTGGACTGACGTTGGACACCTTGTCTTTGCACTGACACCACCCTCACCACTCAGTAGCCTATACTGCTCTGTGGTGCATTTCTCGAAAGCTAGTTAAAAACTTCGGTAGTTGCCAATGGGACATAGCATTGCAAACAACAAAGTAGCTAATCTAGTTAGCAACTATGGTTTCGCGAAACGCACCCCTGAGTTGGTGTCTGTCTACGTGCTTGAGTTTGTAGATGTGCCCTTTATAGCATGTACAGCCATTTCATAGTTTTCTATGATTGCATTATTTATTCTTGTATTCTCTTATTCTATATTGTATTGATAATGTAAGGAGGCAGAGTTGAGCTCCTGGCCCAATATATAGGCTTAATTCTTGTCATGCAGTATTCAAGCCACCCATGGGGCTATTCACTTGACTTGTACAATAGCTTTTGTGGTCTCTTCTCTGAAGTTGATGCTCTTTGTTGTGGCTGGAGTTGTGTTTGCACCCTAAGCCATTGACGGCCTGGTCCTCTGGGATGCCTGACTGCCTCAATCCTCCATCTCTGTGTCTTTCTGTAACCTTGCCCACAGCACACCAACCCATTGTCTGCACTGTACTATAAGTCTGGCGGCTTCGATATGGGAGGGTAAAAGCATGGTTGATCCTCCACCATCTTTCTTTCTTTCTTTCTTTCTTTCTTTCTTTCTTTCTTTCTTTCTTTCTTTCTTTCTTTCTTTCTTTCTTTCTTTCTTTCTTTCCCCTTCATTTCCCTTCTTCCCTACTTCATCCGTATTTCTTTCCCTGTCCCTGTTTGCTTCTCCCTGACATCTTGCATCTTTGCATCTTCATTATCATGTAGCCTATTACACAAGTTGGGTTTTGTGCTCACGGCTTGTACACTGTAGGCTACGTGGGCACCTTGGGGTTATTTGCAAGCTTTGCACCACTTTGAAGAGTTTCAAAGTGTTTCATAATACCTGGCACAGATGCAAAAGTGCCAAGCACAGGGTTTTTTTTTACATCTCATCTCGTAATGTACGGTACCACCACACCAATGGCAGTTTCCCTAAAGTCTCTTTCTGTATGAAGAAAAGTAGAGATATTCATACTTTATCTGTGAAAATTATACATATTGACGGTGGTTTTTACATTACCACTGTCGTGTTCCAGAGATACAACCCCTGTTTCTTTATTCTCAGGTTGGACTTTAACAAGAATTGTTACGTCTTTGGGATGGCAGCCTTGGCCTAATGAGTCAGACATGGGCACAGAAGATTGCAGCTTTGAATCATCTGGCAGTGAGAATAGGTGGGTGATCTGATCTCCTATACCCTCGTTCGTGGCTGAGTTGCCCTTCATAAGGGCACATGACCTCACAGCGTTTCATCAATGCACTTCATCTAAATAACGGTTAGTCATTTTGAAAAAAAAAAGACCATCAGTGAAGTGAAGTGTAATGGCTATCGACCAGCCTATATAACACAAATGAAGAAAAACCTCCATAGTTGTAAAGGTCTTCCATTTGCATCTAACCAATAGACTGCTCAGGTCACCAACAGCCTCTGCTGCCCTCTGACTCATATACTGACGCAAAAGGCCCATCAGTCCTTGTGCTGACTTGGACACAGGGCGTAATAGCTTGAGACTAATGTCTTTGTGGTGGCTTTCACATCACACTGGAGGAACAAAGGGATGTGTGCATGAATGTGTAGGTATGTCTGTCAGTGAGTGTTGTGTGTGTGTGTGCGGGGGGGGTGTCTATGTGTGTGCATGTGTGTGACATGTGTCTATGTGTCCATGTGTGTGACATGTGTCCATGTGTCTATGTGAGTGCATGTTTGTTGATGGAGGCATTGTGTGTGTGTGTGTGTGTGTGTGTGTGTGTGTGTGTGTGTGTGTGTGTGTGTGTGTGTGTGTGTGTGTGTGTGTGTGTGTGTGTGTGTGTGTGTGTGTGTGTTTGTGCGTGCGTGCGTGTGTTCGTGTGTGTGTGTGTGTGTGTGTTTGCATGCACGTGTGTGTTTGCGTGCGTGTGTGTTGGTGTGTGTGGGGGGGGGTGATAGGGAATGTGTATGTGTGCACGTTTGTTGGAGGCATTGTGTGTGTGTGTGTGTGTGTGTGTGTGTGTGTGTGTGTGTGTGTGTGTGTGTGTGTGTGTGTGTGTATGAGAGTATAATTACGATACGGTATTTAGAGTATAATGGCGATGACCATTGGCATAAACAATATAGATCGATACACAAACATGACCCTCCTTACCCCTGATACACCACAAATTAACCCCTTAAGACACGGCATTATACATTTACCAGAATGGCAATGACCAAGTTGTAATGTATTACTAAAGGCAGTTAGCAAAGTCATAGTAGTGTAGTACTATAGAAGTTAACTTTCAATGTCTATTACAGCGTGCCACAGGAGGTATGGTGTGCATTAAGGGGCTACGGAGAACCTCTGCACCTTACGATAGACTGCTCAGGTCACCAACAGCCTCTGCTGCCCTCTGACTCATATACTGACGCAAAAGGCCCATCAGTCCTTGTGCTGACTTGGACACAGGGCGTAATAGCTTGAGACTAATGTCTTTGTGATGGGATTCACATCATGCTGGAGGAACAAAGGGATGTGTGCATGCATGTGTAAGTATGTGTGTCACTCTGTGTGTGTGTGTGTGGGGGGGGTGTGTGTGTGTGCATGTTTGATGAAGGCATTGTATGTGTGTGTGTGTGTGTGTGTGTGTGTGTGTGTGTGTGTGTGTGTGTGTGTGTGTGTGTGTGTGTGTGTGTGTGTGTGTGTGTGTGTGTGTGTGTTGATTGCAACCAATCAACCCAACGTATGTGTGTGTGTGCATGCATGAGTGCATGCGTGCATGCGTGCGTGTGTTTGCATACACGTGTGTGTTTGCGTGCGTGTGTGTGTGTTGGTGGGGGGTGATAGGGAATGTGCATGTGTGCATGTTTGTTGGAGGCATTGTGTGTATGTGTGTGTGTGTGTGTGTGCGTGTGTGTGTGTGCATGTGTGTATGAGAGTGTAATACAAGCACGGTATATACAATATAATGGGGATGGCTATTGGCATAAGCAATACAGATCGATACACAAACATGACCCTCCTTACCCCTGATTGACAGCACCAACGCCTGCAGCTGTAAATAAAGTAAAGCATCGGGGGAAAAATAATTCCTGGTCCACGACTTTCATTTTCTCGGCCGTCCCCTCTGACTCACTCAATGGATTGTTGGTGGATACATCGTCCAGAATATTGAGTCTGTCATTGGACAACACTGGAACCCAGGGCTGGACTGGGGAAGGAATAGGGCCCAGGCACTTTTGGCTTAAAGCCCCTTCTGAGATGCAGAGATGCAGAGATGCAGAATTGATTACATTTTACGTTGATTACATTGATTACATTTCTGAAAAATGGGGCCCACAAGGGTGCAGCAGGGCTCACCGGGAAATGCCCGCTATGCCAGATGGCCAGTCCAGCCCTGCTGGAGCCCCTGTGTTGCCGCAGGAGTAGATTGCAGCTGTGGAGATGATGTTGGTGTGGTGTGGTGGAGGAGGAGGCCAGGAGGAAGACACTGTCAACACACTTGTTGTCCTTCAGTTGATTGGGTCTCTGAAATCAAGTGTTTGAGGAGCCCATGCTGTACCCTTGAGGGGGAGAGAATAATGAAAAAAGAAAAAAAGAAACCACCACGGCCACAGCAAGATTTCATTTTCCACAGCAGCACAGCATGGCAAGGTTTCATTCTATTTTCTGCCTGTTGTTGATATGGTCCAGAGTGTTCCTCTAGCAGTGGTCATGCATGGACTGGGAACAAAACAGAACCGGGACTGGTTTTTTTTTGCGCGGTCACATGTTTTCGTGACTGGTTGGTTAAAGCACATTTTATCAATAGTGTTATTACAATGACAACTTAATGTCATTCAATCATTATTATAATATTTACTTTCAGGAATATGACCAAATTCAGACCAAATATCCTTCTTATACAGCAACTAAAACAAGGGTAAAACTCTCTAAAACTTCATTCCATTTTAGAATTACTGTGGCTGGTATGTTGAACGATGTTTGCTTAGCACATATATGTACCACTTAACCTTATTGCAGTATTCTTTTTGTTTAAGATGAAAGTCTTCAAGGAACTTCACTAAAACAATTGTTACGTATGTGTGCTACTCGGTCTGTTGTTGTGTTGTGAACTTCTGATGCCACCTCTTCTGTGTCTAGACCGCCCGGCCTCTTTGTTTGTGCTCGACTGTCCTTGAATCACCCTTCAATGAGAACCAAAGACGGAAGAACAGAGCACTTTAACCGTCCTGAGACAAATGAAGGCAATGCTCGTTTCCTTGTAGAGCCAGGTGAATGAGGTCAGGGCCGCTGAAAGGGCCCCCTATCCATTATATACAATGTAATGGAAACACAGTTTAAGGCCCCCTCTCTACCCGGGCCCGGGACAAATGACCCCTTTGCCCCGCTCACCCCCCCCTGTCGGCGCTCCCCTGAATGAGGTATTGACCCATATTGAATAACACTGATCGCTGACAAAAGGGCCCCCCATTAGGGAGAACTGGAAACAACATGAACATGGAAGGTTTGGTGATTGCAATGGCCTGCTTAAATGCACTTATAAATGGACTCCTCCAATGATGAAGCCCCCTCCTCAGTCCTCCCTTCATTTCCTTTTCACATTGTCCCTTCCTTGAGTCTGTCTTGAAGCAATTATGTCTGTGTGGTAATTACCTTCAACTTGTTGGAGTGATTACTTCAGACAAACACTCAGGTGTCTGTGGGGTGAACTTTAGTGACACATGGTCCATCTAGAGACCTCAATTCCCCACCCATCAGTATGATTTTTTTTCTTTCCACAAATTATTACAGACATTTGCCAAACTCCCAGCTAACAACACAAAAAGTAATAGAGGTAGGCTAGCACTCTGTAGACACCTTCTGGAATAATGTGCCTTCCAAGGCACAATATATCAGGATACAAAATATTAATGGAGGAATATCCTGGATGAATTTAGTTTGAGCTTCTTTTGGAGTTTTCTACTGCTTAATATATTGTGTCATGACACCAGGTCATTCTTTTTTGAATAAATGTATTTTCAATTTGACTGTCAACCTATCCATGCTTTATCACGAAGAGGTAACCAAAACATCAACATAGCCTGTGACACTAGCATCATGGGCCATGTAAACAACTAGGCCTACTTAGATTAACAGTTACTAGGTTTCGATAAAATGTCATGTAGTGATTTCATGGCTAACCCCCACACCAGGCCATTTGCACAATCCATAAGAGATTTAACAATAAAACCACTGGCCCTGTACTCTTTACATGCACAGTAAATCCTGCCAATAAACACAAGCACTCCCAGGACTACAATACATATAGCACGCTGCATTTAATCCATGCAGATAAATGCATCAATCAGCATGATACATTACACTGTATTCAAGCATATCTAACATCTAAAGAAGATCCATAGATTCATCACTCATAGCTCATAACGAATGCTGCTGTGCTGCATGCTGAATATGGGAGCATGGCCGTAACTACCACTGAGGACACAGAGGTCATGTCCTCTGTATTTTTTTCAGTAATGTAAAATGTATCTATGATGAAAATCGATATATGATCAACAATGATAAATTCAGTCTGTATACGCCACCCCCATTTATCCTCAAGTCAGTGATTAATGAAAACAAACTTAAGAGTTTGACCGAAGTGTTTGAAGCGTTCTAAATGTACATTATGCTACATCTCGCAGTATTTGACCTCAGTATTTGAAAATGTCTGGTTACGGCCCTGTGTGGGAGTGGTGATGTGAGGCCTTATCATTGTGTCACGGGTGCCATAATTTTAAAGTTAATGAATATTAATGTACTTTTCTCCGCAGAAGATTTACCCTTATAGACAAAGGGCTCTGTGGCCGGGGACGCGGCAGGACTAAAGAGGAGAGAAGAAAAGAGCAATAGAGGAGAAAAAAGAACAGATGAAAGAGGGTAAAAGATAAAGGAAGAAAAAGAAGAGGAAAGGACAGGGGTGAGGAAAAATGGAAGAAGATGAGAGGAGAAGAGGACAATACAGGAGAAGAAAGGAGTGAAGACAGGGAGAAGACAGGAGGGGAAAAAACGTAGAAGAAAGACAAAAGGAGACGAGCGGAGAGAAGAGGATGGAGATGAGCGAGGAGAGGAGAAAACGAGACAAAGAGAAGGGAAGCAAGGAGAAGAGAGTAAAGTACAGCACAAAAAATGAAGCAAAAAGGAGAGAGGAGAGGAGGCAGGACAGCCCCCTCCACCCTATAACCTTTTCCGACACTCTTTGGGATGGCAATATGACATTTAATGCTGTAATGAAGTCGGTGACCCCGACCAGTCTGTGTGACTGGAATGCAGCCCACCCAGTGTCTGTGGTGTGGAGCAGTGAACCATCCTCTACCCCCTGCTGCATCGGATGCCAATACAGGGACCAGCTGCAGTGAAGCGGTCAGGAAAATGGACACCATCACATGTGGATTTCCTGTGCTGCCTGCACTACAAAGAATTGAGAGAATTCAGTTTGGACAGAAAATGGTCTTCCTAGCAACTCCTTCATCTTGTGTCAAAGCCTAATGGGGCACCTAAGTCACGTCAAAAAATAATTACTGGGCTTGAAAATGAGTGGGTTTTTTTTTACACCAATCCAAACCTTGGACCTCCACCTATGCACCACAAATCCAAAAATCACTCATTTTCAAGCCCAGTAATCATTTTTTGACTCCCTCTGCCCCATGAACCAGGAAGTAGAGGGCGTGACTTAGGTGCCTCATGGTCCAAATGTGTCCCGTTCCAGAGATATTGCTATGTCAAATTTGCAGTAACTACAACAGCCAATCTAATATCAAGGCTTTGAAGGCATTTTACTTAGTTTCAATGTTGGCGTAGTTACTGCACTTTGCCTTCATAGGTCAGTGTGGAGACTGAAGGAGAGTGGCAGGTTAGGGTGGTTATGACGATGCCACGACCAAATCCTTTTCCATATGCACATAGCCTTATTTGTGTGTGTGTGTGTGTGTGTGTGTGTGTGTGTGTGTGTGTGTGTGTGTGTGTGTGTGTGTGTGTGCATGTGTGTGTGCACGTGTGTGTGTGTAGTATACAGATGTGGATGGAAAGGCAGGTGAGGCAGAACTTGGATGGAGGCAGAAATACTATATGCAAATGATGGGTACACTCCTCCCCCCTCCTCTGTGTGTGTGTGTGTGTGTGTGTGTGTGTGTGTGTGTGTGTGTGTGTGTGTGTGTGTGGGTGTGTGGATGGAAAGGCAGGCGAGACAGACTTAGCTTGAAAGCAGAAATAAGAGGCACTATATGCAAATGATGGGTACACCTCTCTCTCTCTCCTTCTGTGTGTGTGTGTGTGTGTGTGTGTGTGTGTGTGTGTGTGTGTGTGTGTGTGTGTGTGTGTGTGTGTGTGTGTGTGTGTGTGTGTGTGTGTGTGTGTGTGTTTGTGTGTGTGTGTGTGTGTGTGTGTGTGTGTGTGTGTGTGTGTGTGTGTGTGTTTGTGTGTGTGTGTGTGTGTGTGTGAATATGCAAGGTTTCATGTGTGGGCATGCATACGGATGTGCCTGAGTGCTCTCTCTCTCTCTTTCGTTCTCTCTCTCTCTGTGTGTGTGTGTACGTGCGCGTGCAGATGTGTACCTATGCATTTTTTCACATTCTCTTTTGTCTCATATAGGTGACTGCCAGTCAGCCTTTCTCTCCAGCTCTGCCACCACCCTGTTGTTTATTTAAGCACTGTGGAGAAAATCAAGGGGAAGAGGAGGAGGAGGAGGAGGAGGGGAGAGAAGAGGGGATGAAGGTGGAGAAGGAGAGATTGATAGAGAAAGGGGAGAGAGAGAGGAGAGAAGAAAAGAAAAGAGGAGTGGGGAGCAGAGATGAGGTGAAGATAAGAGAAAATATTAGAAGGAGAGAGGGGGTGGGTAAGGACGTAGAGAGATAGAAGAAATGAGAGGATGATTGAGAAAATGAGATGAGGAGAAGAAGAGAGGAGGAAGAAGGGACAAAGAAAATGCGAAGAGGAGAGATGGAGGGAAGAAGAAAGAGGTGGGTGAGGGAGAAAAGGAGATGGGGTGAGAGGAAATGAGGAGGAAGAGAAGAGGAGGGGAGGATGAGAGAGGAGAAGAAAAGAGGCAAGAGGAAAACAGAAAACGGTAGGGGGAAGGGAAATGAAAGGAGGAAAAAAGGAAGGAAAGAGGGAGGAGGACACAGAATGTAAATTGAAGAAGAAAAAAGTGAAGGATAAGTAAGACATGTAGAAACAGGAGGAGGAGAAATAAAAGAAAAGAGAAGAGATGAGGAGAAAAAAAATAGAGAGGAGAAGGGAAAAAATGGGGGAGAGGAAGAGGATACATAGATACATACTGGAGGGGTTAGATGATACGAAAGGAAGATTCCCACATTTAAATACATACAGTGGACAAAGATTAATTTATCTCTGACATATACCAATTTAAAAAACAGGGCATTATAGGGCGATCAAGACTTTCTTCTTCAAAAAAAGGACCATAAACCTGGTTAACGCTGACTTTTTAGGTTGCACGTACTGTATACGGCATGTATGTTCCATCTCTGAGTGTAATAATCAGGATGTGCAGGGTTTAATAGCCTCAATGAAGCCCGTGTTTACACTAGACTGAGGCAACCCACAGCAGAGGCAGCCAGTTCTGTGACTGGAAGCCATTGGAGACACCAGACCCTCCTCTCTATTCTATCCCTCGCTCCTCTCATGTTTTCCATACTCTCCCCCTTTTTTTCTTTTATCTCTGCACCCTCTCCTATCCCCCCCCAACATGCACTGGTGTACTCACACATAAACACGATCCACTCACAAACACTTATTTACCAGCATACATATGTGTGTGTGCTCTTACACGTGCACGCACACACATCCACACAGACACACAGACACACAGACACACAGACACACACACACACACACACACACACACACACACACACACACACACACACACGCACACACACACACACACACACACACACACACACACACACACACACACACACACACACACACACACACAAACACACACACACTTCCTACCCTAAATGCCATATGGATTTGTTTACTATAGCATCTGTCCCTCTGGCTTAATCTGCATGTGCTGCTATTTACTCCTCTTTCCCCTCTGCCCAACATGCCCCCTTAGTTTTTAACTCTTTCATCCCTTCTTTACTTCCTTCCATTCCTTCCTTCTGCCCCAAACCTCCCCTGCTTCCTATCATCTCGCTCTGAACATCTCACTATTTCACCCCTGGTTGCTTCCGCTATCCCCGCTCCATCTCCCTCCACAGTTTTCTATCTCTGCACCCCACCCTCTTCGCACTGCCTTCTTTACCCCTCTTTCCGGTAAATACAGTATCTCAAAGTTCCACATGTTCACTGACTAGCACAGCCATGAGATATGCAG